>NC_141139.1:10789350-11092207 GCF_053477565.2 Lygodium microphyllum
TCAAGGCTGGATGGTTTGCTGAATTATTGGGCTGATCTTGCATCTCTTTATTCAAATGCAAAACAAATATTTTTGAGCACCTCTTGTACTCCCTTTGGAGTTTTTGAATGATAATAAGCTGGAAAATGATCTACTAGGAATTCCCTATAAATGGATAAGCTTTCCATTGAAGATAAACTCCATATACAACAATGAGAAATCCATAGTGATCATGCCTCATGTCATCAACCAATCACAACCGAGTACAATGTCTATAGGCCCCATTTCCAAAGTGATCAGATTTACTTTTGCTTCAAAATTTTCAGCCAACTTTAAAGAAACCTGTGGGCATATCTGTGTGCTCATTTCCTCTTCACTATTGGCCACTTGAACTCTAATGGGCTACTGTAAATCTGTGGGAATACAATTCAGCTTGTCCATGATGGACTTATTCACAAAACTATGAGTCATGTGATTGTCTATCAGAATG
This sequence comes from Lygodium microphyllum, assembly GCF_053477565.2. Lineage (NCBI taxonomy): Eukaryota > Viridiplantae > Streptophyta > Polypodiopsida > Schizaeales > Lygodiaceae > Lygodium > Lygodium microphyllum. Next base: position 10,789,820 of record NC_141139.1, read on the forward strand.
AACACTCGCTTTCCACAAATGTTTCCCTTTATATGGTGTGTGTTAGGGATCTTAGATCCTGTCCAAGCATCCATAGAAATAGAACAATTAGTGGCAGCAAGTAGCTCATAACAAGTCCCACCTGGATCAAAAGGAAAAGAGTTGGTTGGATCATAGAAATACTCTAGCTCAACTTCTTCCTCAAGATCTTCATTTTCAACATTAAGTGCAATTGCATTAGCTTCATCCATGTCATCTTCAAAATCCTCAAAAACTTACATACTCTGAAGCTTGGGTTTGACATTTTTGTATACACACTTTGAGGCATGATCGGGTGTACACACTTGAAACATAAACCTTTCTCCTTTCTTTCTTTGTAAAGATCCATAGGAATAGGTTTAGGATTCATGTTGGCTGAAATGGATTTAGGCTTGTTGTCCCCTTGTTTGAAGTCAACTCTTGGACTGTTTGCTTTCCTGAAATTACTTTGAGGTCTAGAAGCATTGAATGGAGGATAAGTTGGTACTCGTAACCTCCCATTTGGCACATGATTGCTGCCATAAGTGTTACCAACTTGCCCCTGCTTAAAAATAGTCCTTGGTTGTCCAAAACAAGGCTGAAATGAAGTTTCTCTTCTATATTTTCTTCCATAGCGCTTTGTAAGCTCAATAGCCTTAAAGAGGAAAGTAGGGTTTTGTGCTATGATATCAGCTGATAAAGATGGCTCTAAACCATACATATACTTGTGGAGCTTAGCCTCATCACTGATGCTTTCCACATACATGGTTAGGTTGAGGATTGGTTAGTGTACTCTCTTACACTTAGGCCTCTTTGTTCCAAACCATACCATCTCTGTGCCAATTTCTCTTTTTCAAGAGGGGAGAAAAATACTTTAGCCATAAGTGCCTTGAAATCTTCCCAATTCTCTACAAGTATTTTTTTTTTTAATATACCTCGATCAAGTATGAGAAAATCCCTCCAAATGCAAGGAAGCAAAATGAATCTTCATGTCATCAGTTTTAGGGAATATGTCAAAGTAGGATTCCATCTTAGAGGTCCACTCCTCTAAATAAGATGGTGAAGATGATTGACCATTAAATTTAGCTAAAGCAATCTTGTCCTTTAGCTCTCTTTCATGGAATGGTTGATGTCCCAAAATAGGCTGATCATGAATACCATGTATGGAACCTCCAAATTGAGACGGAAATCTCCCAACAGGTGGCTGAGAACCACTATGCAATCTTCCTGTTGGTAGAGAACCCCTAGGAATTTGAGTATTCAACCCAAAAGCTTGAGAACTAGCTCCATTCAAACTACCCAAATAGTCATCATGCCATTGTGAAGCCTCTCCTACTTCATATTGGCTATTTGGGATGCCTCTTCTTCCAATAATCTCATGTCCATGACCATTTTGGTTAGATGGTTGAAGTTGGACTGAAGGCTCACTGTTTGAATAAGCTTTCTCCTTAACTTCTTTTGATCCCATTTGCATTTGCATCCATTGGGAGAATTGTGCCATAATTTTAGCATTAGATTCCACCAACTTATCAATAGAAGCCTTTGTTTGATTCGTTGAATCCACTAACTTTTCCATTCCACCAACTTATCAATAGAAGCCTTTGTTTGATTCGTTGAATCCACTAACTTCTCAATGGAAGACTTTGTTTGATCAGTAGACAAAACCATTTGCTCCATTCTTGATAATATAGCCTCATGTCGTTCCCTATGTCTTTGATCATGGACGCACAAGGTATTATTAAAGTATACTAACTTCCCCTTGTTGTTGAGGCTCTTCACAGCTCTCTTGAGGTGCATTCTCCAACATGGAATCCCTAATTTGCTAAGCATAATCTTCCTGGACCTTATTTTTACGCTTATGTCTTGCCATAATAGTGCAGTCCTACAGTACCCCCTATCAGAAAAATGGCTATAACTTTTGCTACGAAACTCCGATTTCAAAACTTTTTAGTTCAAATTGAAGTCAAGAATTCCCTCTTCGAGATGAGATATAGCATGCTATAGCAGATTTAGGACAAAAAATTATGTGACTCGATTTCTAAGTCTGAATTGTCCAGGCCTGCACCGTGTTTTAACCTATAAGTGCCTTGTTTTGACCCTGTAAGGTAAGATAGTAACCCCAAATGGTTACCAAACCCTGTAGAAGGCTGAGTAGGACCTGTGGGTACCTTGTAGTACCTGCACTTGTACTTCAGTAATGAAGGGTGTACCTGTAACCACCTATAAATGCCCTATAGTGCCTTGTAAAATCCCTATTTTACCCTGTTTTGAACCTATAGGTACTTGAGCCTTTGGAAAGTCTTCAATCTTCAATTCTCCACTCGCTGTACCTGTGTGAGGGATAAAACGACATGATAGGCTCCCTATACGGGCTCTGAATCATTGGGAGAAGGGCAAAGTTCCCCAGTTGGTTGCGCCCCTTCAGGATCTTTGATAGTGAGGGAGAGTCACCTCTCTTTTGTCCCACTATCTCCCTTTGGCATCCACCTTTTTCCTCGGTGGGTATATCAACATGACAGTAGCTTGCTAATCTAATCAATCAGCATGAGATGCATTTCTGAAATATTCATTCAGCCTTTCATGAGATGCAATTGAATGGAGTCTTGAAAGTTTGGATAGCGAAAGGGTCTTACCAATGCAATTCAGTGACTCACTGATTGTTTTAGTACTTACCCTTGTAAGATATTTCAACTTGGGCAAAAGAATTCAATCAAAACAAGTCAAGATTATGCGTCAAGCTTGACAAATGATATCTATGATGAAGTAATGATTGAATCAAGACTGAAATTCAATGGAATAGGCTAAAATTAATGAAGAATAATACTAATCTTTGATCTATTAATCAATTAAGAGAATTAATTGATCAATAATATCCCATCAACAAGTAGAAAAGCAATAGCAAGTGGATTATTGAGAGATTTCAGGGATTACTAAAAGAAATACCTCAATTAAGCTTGAAGAAGATGATAGATGTCAGCTCCAATCCCATTGATGGAAGAATTCTTCAAATTCCACCATAAATCCATCATAAAGCTTGAAATATCCATAGAATTAGTCCATAAAAGCTCCAATATGATTAAATCCGTGAAGAATCAATGCCCTGGCCTTGCTTGAATACTTGAATATCAAAGATTCAAGCCTCTTGAAGAAAAGCCCCAAAATAATCCTTCCATTTGAGCTCCAATGTTCTCCATGGGCTGAAATCTCCACAATGTCTTCAATCTTAAAGTCTATCCGACTTGTACATAGCACTAGAGAAGCCTTGGAAGTCGGAGAAGTCCAAAAATTTGAAGAAATTTGAGCTTCCAGGACTGTCGCTATGGCTACCTTGCTGTGTTTTAGGGTTTTGAACAAAGGAGATGAATATTAAAGTTCTCCTCCAGGTGAGAGTTGCTGAATTAGAACCTGATGAAGTGCTTCAAGGCAAATGATCAATCAGTGGAAGATCTGGAGCAGATCAGGATGAGATTGAGAGCAAGAAATTTAGCACAATTTTTGGCGCAATTTTTGGGCTATATACTGCTCCATTCCCTGCATCACTACCTGACTAAGATACTCTTCTTGAAGTTCAGGAGATAAGGAATCATTGCCCCATGGTTTGACTGTGACGGATGATCAGTAGAGAGAGATAAGGAATCATTGCCCCATGGTTTGCCACCATTGAAGCTTCAGCTAAAAGCTTGAAAGAGAGAGAAGAGAAGCTTCCTTTTGAAAAGTAACTGGAGTTTAACCTCTAACTAAGCCCGGTTAACCTTTCTTTACCCTAGTTACCTCCAGTTTTGCATGAAGTTTGAAGATGACCTGCCACTAAAGCCATCCTCCACCATATTTGACCTTGGATATCTCTAGATGTAGTCTCTTACTAACTGTAGATGATCTGCAGCACTCCACTAAAAATAGAAGAAAAAGAATGGATCAAAGACCAATGCTCTGATACCACTTGTCAGAGAGTGAGCTAGGGAGAGAAAAAGAGGATAGAGAAGACCGTAAAAGAGAGAGAAAGATTGCAGGAAGAGAGAGAAGAAGAGTGACGAGGGGAGAGAAATACTAGATTTAGAGAGCGAAAGACAAGAAAGAGGGAGAAGCCATGGAAGTTGTGAGCCAGATGGGAGAGAAGGACAGTAATTGTATTAATGTGTCAAAAAGATATGAAAAATTAGATGTCCTCTCCTTTTATACCAATGTCAGTATGACATGGCATAATATCAATATTATTTACACTAAATCCTTATTCCCAGCTTCTTACAACTGAAATGTGCTTAATAAAGAGAGCTTCATTTGGAGCTTTAATAAGCTTGACTCTGATAAGGCAATCAAAACTTATTGCAAATTTGGTCTAGTAGAGTTTATAGTAGACATTGCTATATCTAAGCTCTACAAGGGCTCATTCATGAAACGTTTTGGCCCAAGTCATCACATTTATGGTGCAATAGAGTTGTGCATATATTTTTATTGGTGTTCAGTTTAAGATTCATCCATTCCCTTGAAGTTGCTTGAAGATTAGGATATATTTTATCATATCTAAACCAATGAATTTATCCTCTCCACCATTTGGCATATTTTGTGATAAGTTCTGTTTTTCTTATAAAAATGAAAAAATACATCCAAGTGGAGACGGATTGTAATGAACAGAAATTTAGGATAGATTTTAGTATGTTAGTAAATACTTGTTATCAAGATGGCACAAGTATCTAAGATGTAAGAGGCCTATTTGTACATTCGTTCAGTTGTCATTCATTGAGTAATGCAAATCCTCTTCATCTCTAGCCTTCTTGCCTTCAACCTCCATGGCTTCCTCTTCTTTCTGTCTCATCTTCCTATGTTTCTCTTTCTACTTCTAGTCTTTCTCTCTCCTCAAACGATATTTCTCTCTTATTCAGACTTTCTTTCTCCTCTCAATCTCATTTCTTACAAGATCAAAATGGGAGGCATCTGGTGCACAAATCGGATGCTAGATGCATGTGTAGTGAGTGTTGGAAGGTTCCCAAGAACAAAGAACTCTACATAAACTTCATAAAAGCAAGAAGAGAGTTTGCACAACATGAGACAAAAAGACAAATTGGGTACAATATTCCCCCATGCCTTGTGTGAGCACTTCACAAGGCATGCATTTATAAATTTATTAATCTCCAAGCTAAAAAATAGCCCAATTTACAATTAGCATGCTTTGGCTTTTGTGTTTGCTTTTGCCCAAATAAAGAATAAAGTGGTTGGGAACCCCCAAAATCGGGCTATGCCCAAATACAATGTCCAATAATGAAATATTTAAACCGAGTGCCTATGCGCATACAAAATAATAAATATTTATTATGTGCTTTAATAAATAAGCGGACCTAAATAAATATTAGCACCATGCCTTTAATGATAAGGCGCACACCCATTAAAATTGATAATTTCTTCTAGGCAATCTAAATGCATGCCATCACCCGATGCTTCCCAATGCCACCGTTGCCTACTCTACATATCAATTGAATCATTCACAATTGTTAGAAAATAATAAAATTAAACGGATAAAAGTAAATACCTAGTAATCTTTAGCTACAAAATAAATAAATAGGTTGAAACTCTGTCGTAACCTTAATTTAATACGAGTGCACTCTAAACTTATAAATGTCCATTAATTAAAATATGTATTTTGTGGAATCACCCATTGTGGAATCACCCACATGCATATTAAATTAATCTGACGCCCAAAAAGGACAAGCGTCCCTGTCAACTTCTCGCATAAGGAGTCCATCTTTTGTACAAGCCCCGGCAAATAAATATAGTTTTATAGAATCCATCACAAAACCTCACGGAATCCACCATGGAATATGCCTCCTGGCATCATACCCCCATGGTGGGATAGCAATTGTCCTCAATTACTAGCATCTCAATGTGGAGTGAGCAGTGAGGGGTAAGCACTTAGGTCGCAGGCATGCATCCATCTTCAATAGGATGATTTTTAAACTTAACCAAATATCTAGAGTATCTACCGCGAGTTTTAGTGGTCATAAAGTCAGTATCTAGAATAGTTTCATGTTCAAGAATTTTAGTTTGTTCTTCTAACAAAGGAGGATTTTCATGGACAATGTGGATAGGTAACTGGCCTCTAAAACATCCTAATAACCTAATATGAAAAGTATTATGTGTGTTCCAATGTGGTGGTAGTTCTAATTTGAATGCATTGTCATTGATCTTGTGAATGATTTTAAAATGTCCATAAAATCTAGGTGGTAACTTAACAACAAGGTGTTTCTCAATACTTTGCAATGTTCTCTTTTCAATACATAACCAAACATAATCATCAACATTGAAACTCATGGATTTTCTTTTCTTGTTAGCTTGTTTAGTGTATGATTACTGGGCTTTCACAATCATATCTTTAACTTCAACAAAAATATTAGCATGCATATTGTCAATATCATCAACTTTAACTTTGTTCGACAATGATGTAACAAGTGTAGGTAATCTATGTCCATAAATGATTTCAAAAGATAGCTGTGTGTTGTGTATTATTGTATGAAAATTGAAGTAAATACAAATGTGTATCCCATGTTTGTGATTTTGAAATTGTGCATGCACGTAAAAGATCTAGAAGTATACCGTTAGTAGCTTCTGTATTCCCATTGGTTTCAGGATGAAATGCGGATGAGAAATCAATCTTAGTACCTAAATTAGCAAACAAAGTAGTCCAAAACTTGTTACAGAATCTAGAATCACGATTTAAAAAAATAACTTTTGGCAAACCATGGTTAGTGAAAACAATCTTAAAAAACAATTGTGCAACTTGAGATGCAATTAAAGTTTTCTTGCATAGTAGGAAATAAACTTGTTTGCTAAATCAATCTACTATGGTCCAAATCATATCATGATGAGCTTGTGTGTTAGACAAACCAGTTATAAAATCCATTGAAATATGTTTCCATGGTTGTTCAAGAATAGGTAAAGGCATTAACAAACCATATTGCTTACCATGGTGTTGCTTCATTCTTTAACAAATTAAATAGTTAGAAACATCAGATTCCATTTGTGACCAATAAAAATCTTCAACTAATGTTCTTAAAGTAGAAATAATACCAAAAGAAAATGTAAGAATGCCTAGGTAAGGGTTTACCACGCAATTATGTAAGCATAAAATATCTTTAAAAATATATATCTAAATCATTTTCTCAACCAATTTATGTAGAATGTTTAAAATATCAATTGTGACATTTAATCTAACTAATTTATCTAATGGTAATCTATGAGCATATTTTTAAAAAATATATTTGACTACTAACTATGGTGCTAAAACAAAATCTAATTACATGTTAAAAATAATAGGACTTTAACATAAATATATAAATCTATTATTCTATTAAATACTTAAAAAAACTAGTAAATTTTAGACAGTTGTTTTTAAAAAAATGGAATATAGATTCTCGAGCTTAGTATAATATTAGGGCTTAGTAACAAGTAGGCATAAGATGTCAACAATTGTATTTTATGTATATATATATATATACACACACACACACATACACACCCCAAATTTTTAGAAAAAAATTCATAAATAAAATTTTATTTAATTTGTTAACCAAGATCTGAATTTAAATAATGACATACTAGTGTAGAATACTAAACAAAAGTTGTGTAAAATTTAAAAGCATAACCTCGATTTGATTGAGGATTCATCGCTCGTCCTCTAGTCATGTGTGAATAAGACTACTAGAAACTTGCTTTGTTTATTCTCTGCAGTGTGAATAGTCTCTTATAAACAAACTAGTTCTTTTTGTAATCCAAGTGTGAAGAGATCATTGAAGATATTGCTCCAAGAAATTCTTTGGCGAGCTCACAATATGCTATTACTCTTACGATCTTGCTTCTTTCGGGTATGGGAATTGATGTCAGTCTTCTTCCAAGCAAGAAATAGAATGCGTGTGATAGTTTGCTTGTTGGAAATCAACTCTGTCAAGGTACATGTGTGAACAAGGGCTTATAGGAATTACAAAACTAGTTCGAAAACAGCTATGTGAACACCCGCTGAGAAGGAGATTAAAGAGTAAAATATTTCATCTTTAATAATCTTTGTAGCCTTAAGCTTTATAAAAGCTCAATGAATATTTTTTTTTACTAATCGACTAGGATGACGTCATGTACTAGCCGCAATCATCGCCAGTGGTGAGTATGTCCTTCCGCCGTTCGTGAGATTTCAGAACTGTTGAGCCTTAAGATTAAACAATAAGCTTACTATTTGATAAAGAAGTTGGCAGCTTCTGTCTATATGAGAGAAAAAAAAATGTCTTCACAAAGGAGCTTGGGAACTGGTCCTTCGTCGCTTGAGAGTGGCCCTTCGGGATCTGACAACACAACATGGGGTTCTTCACCGCCAAGAACACGTTGGTATTGATGGTTCGTCACGAGACTACCTATAAATCCCATTCATTCCAGGATCTTCGCCTGTTGAGAGAGAGAGAGAGTACAAGAGAGATACACAAGACATGCTCCCAAAGAATGATTCATATTGATGTAGAGTTAATATATATAGGTGAGACCCAAGTCAAGTGAGAGATCATATATATAGTTGTAACATTCCCACTCAAACAAAGGTCTCTAGCTGGCGAGTCAAAAAACGCTTGGGGAGAACAAGGGAAAAACCCAAGCCCCTAAACATACCTACGATACAAAAATGATTTACTATAAAGCTTTCTTGAATACAATGATACATGCCTCAATCAGTGAGACAAGAACTTGGAACAATACCAAGTGCATGTCTTAACGAACTAAAGTGAGCTTCACTAAGAGCTTTTGTGAAGATGTCTGCAACCATTTTATCACTGGGACAATGCTCCACCATAATTGAACCTTTCTTGACTTCATGTCGAGCATAATGATAATGAATAGCAATATGCTTTGATTTACTATGTTGTAGATAGTCTTTGGTAAGACTAATAGCACTTTGGTTGTCCCATCGAAGAGGTGTACTAGATGATGAAGGATGTTCCAAATCTGCAAGTAGTTGCTGAAGCCAAACTAGCTCGCGAGCTGCTAATGATGCAGCAACATATTCGGCCTCAGTTGTAGAAACCCCAACACATCGTTGTTTCTTGCTGGACCAAGAAACCAAACATCCATTTACAAAGAAACAATTCCCACTTGTAGATCGCATGGATAAATGTGAACTTTCCCAATCGGCATCTCTATATCCAATAAGGTCAAGAGAAGTTGAAGAAGATAAAGAAGAATCCTCTCGACGACGATAAATAAGACCAAACTCCTTAGTACCCTTGAGGTACTTGAGAATACGTTTTGCATCACTCCAATGAATAGTGGAAGGGGAAGAAATATACTGTCCCAAAAAGTTAGCTGCAAATAAAATATCTGGTCTTGTGTTTAAACCAATAAATTGAAGACAACCAACAAGATTAGCAAAAGGTTGATGAATGGCTAATTCTTCATTGCGTGTCGTAGATGTACCCTTGGTAGAGCTCAAAAGAATGGGAGTGTTGGCAGAGTGCGCATTTGTCAACCCAAACTTCTTAACAATATCATTAATAAACTTTGTCTAGCAAAGAAGAAGAATGCCTTGTTGTCGGTGTCGTTGAACTTGAATACCCAAACAAGAATGTATCTCACCAAGATCCACCATTTCAAATGCAGTCGATAAAAGCTTCTTCATAGCATCCAAGAAAGCCAACCCACTGTGAGATGGTAAGCGATTGGAAGCCCTTGATCTCAGCTTCGCTCTGATACCACTGATATGCAAATTGGATGCTGGATGCGTGTGTAATGAGCATCCGAAGGTCCCCAAGAACAAAGAACTCTACATAAACTTCATAAAAGCAAGAAGAGAGTTTGCACGACATGAGATAAAAAGACAAATTGGGTACAATCTCCCCCTATGCCTTGTGTGAGCACTTCACAAGGCATGTATTTATAAATTTATTAATCTCCAAGCTAAAAAATAGCCCACTTTACAATTAGCATGCTTTGGCTTTTGTGTTTGCTTTTTCCCACATAAAGAATAAAGCAGTTGGGCATCCTCAAAATCGAGATGTGCCCAAATACAATGTTCAATAATGAAATATTTAAACCGAGTGCCTATGCGCATACAAAATAATAACTTTTATCAAGAACGTTAATAAATAAGTGCACCTAAATAAATATTAGCGCCATGTCTTTAATGATAAGGTGTGTGCCCATTAAAAATGATAATTTTTTCTAGGCAATCTAAACACATGCCATCTCCCGGTGCTTTCCAATGCCACCAATGCGAGATCTAAACATGAACTGAAGCATTCACAATTTTTAGAAAATAATAAAATTAAATTGAAAAAAGTAAATATCTAGGAGTCTTCAGCTACGAAATAAATAAATAAGCTGGAACTCTCTCCTAACCTTAATTTAATATAAGTGCACTGTAAACTCATAAATGTCCATTAATCTAAATATTTATTTTGCGGAATCACCCGTTGTGGAATCACCCACGTGCACATTATATTAATCTGAAGGCATCCCCGTCAACATTTTGCACAAGGAATCCACCTTGTGTATGAGCCCCGACAAATAAATATAGTTTTACGAAATCCACTGCAAAACCTCACGGAATCCACCGTGGAATGAAAACCTCACAGAATCCACCATGGTCTCACAAAATCCATCATGGAATTTGCCTCCTGGCATTAGTATCACTTGGATTGTGTAGCTATTTGCAAACCCACCCAAGGAATTCACTATATGTATACCCTAGATACACGTGCATTCAAGATCTATTTATAAATATCCTTATCTATGAATTTTTCCTGAATAAAACATAACCCTTTTCTATTAAATATGTAAGTAACACCTTTATATGGAACCCTTTTGTATGTAAAAAATATGTAAATTTGGTATGTTAAAAATCCCTTATATTGAACCCACATGATACATATATATGAGAAGTGAATCTATAATGAAGAGAAATTCATGATATATTTAAGGATTATGTCAATAAATACTTGTTGTCAAGATGACACAAGTATACAAAATGTATGAGGCTTATTTGTACATTCATTTAATCATCATTCATTGAGTAAAAGAAATCCTCTTGATCTCTAACCTTATTACCTTTAGCTTCCATGGCTTCCTTTTCTTTCTATCTCATCTTTTTATCTCTCTTTTTATCTCTAGAATTTCTCTCTCCTAAAACAAACTAGAATTTCTCTCTCATATTCATACTTTCTCTCCTCTTAGTCTCCTTCCTCACATGTGGTATTAGATATTAGGCTCTTAGTTCATTTGATTTTTCTATTTTTCCATATCTATTTTTCCTATTTTACTCCAAAAAGTCAATGGTAACAAGTACATCACACATAAGGTAGGTACTTGCAAGACTCTATATGAAACAATTACTATCTTGGGAGCTTTGACAAGATTCTTGGGCAAGTTTGTCATCATGGTGTCCAAAAGAGAAGGTCATCGTCCAATTTTTAGTCATTTTGATAGGCATTTTGGAGAAAGAAGGTTGATTGGGGTTAGTGGAGCTATAAGTTGTGACTACTTTTGGAAGTTGGGGGTTCTATTTTCCCTTGTTCAAGCTTTTGTATAGCTTTCATGTAGAAATGAGCAATGATCTTCATTTCTCTTCCAAACACTAGCACTTTCTAGGACAAGGAAACTCTTGAGAAAGCTTCCCCACATCAATACCAACATGGCACCAACCAATTGCAAAGAATCCAATGTACCATTGCTACCCAAGATAGCCCCGAAGATTTATTATTGCTCCATTGTTAATCATTTCTCCTATTGATTATCTCTAGGATAAATGTTCCAACCTTTGGAAACTTAAATTCTCCAAGACATCATCAACATGGTGGCATTTTTCTTTTTCTCCAAACTCCAGAAAACCCTAGGCATGCCAACCATGAAAGCTCAATTGCAAGTCTCAAGTTCACAATAATTTCTTGAAGATTCTACTCTATCTCAGCTTGATATTCATCTTCATCAATTTTCTTTGAAGAAATTGAAGACATTGAGCAAGATTTAATAAATGGAGCTTCCATGGATTCAAGATTTGGGACAAATGGTACCAATGGTACCAATGGTTCAATATCTTGCCTTTGATACTTGAAGACCAATCCAAAGATTCCAAATAGTAAAGGTTGATGGTCATTCAAGCCACAATGATCATTGAGGAGCATTTTCAAGTGTTGGGAGTATTCAAAGGACTAAAACAGGGTCAAACATGGCATTTATAGGACAATGCAAGGTCTTTATGGGTCACTACAAGTACACCATTCACTATTGGAGGTGATACATAAGTACTACATGTTATACATAGGTCGCATTGATCTCCCCATAGGATTTGGTGGCTTGGAATAGCCTTTAGAGGGGTCATACAGCTTGAAATAGGGCACTTATAGATGTAGATAGGATAGACAGTTCAAGTTCAGAGTTTTGATCATGGAATTTTATGTTTTAAACATGTTATAGTGGTGAATTCATCATCTCAAAAAGGGACTTGAGGGATTCTATTTCAATAAAAAAAATTGGAATGGAAGTTTCCTAGTTCAAGATATGGCCATTTTATTGATAGGAGATACTATAGGAGTGCACCAATAGGATAGGACATAAACACAAAGCGAAGGTCTAGGATGAGCATATAGTAAACTAGAGATTCCATGATGGAAAATCCCAAAGGCATTCAAATACAAGGGGAGATCATGGCCCTTAACAATACTATGTGTGAATATAAGATAAGATATGCTCATAGCATGTTGAATTGCTTTTGAGAATGGAATATATGGTGATATGAAGCAACCAAAACAAGTCTTATATAGAAAGACTTGTGTAGTTTACTGTCCAAACAAAAGCCTCATTTGATAAACTTGTTGAATCCAATGCTCAAATCATGTCTCAATTTTCTCAATTAATGCAATTACAAATGGGAGATAAGGAATTGATAAACTTGTTGAATCCAATGCTCAAATCATGTCTCAATTTTCTCAATTGATGCAATTACAAATGGGAGATAAGGAAAATAAAGAGAAATCTTAGCCAAGCAATGATGCATGAATTCCGTTTCAGCCCATTAACTCCAATTTCAAAGGTATTATTGGATGAATAGTCATCCCCTTTAGTCAATTTGAAGTTGGAGAAACATCTCAAAGAAATGAAGACTATATGGATAATATCAATGGTATAATTCTCAAGTACATGGGCTAAATTCCCAATGGCCAAGAGGTCGTTTACTAATAGGCAAGTTTCATCATACCTCGTAGCCACCTCATGAAAGGGTTTCTTCTAATGTTGGAGGCCAAATGGATACTTATCATGACATCTCATTAGTGGAAAACAACCTTTTTATGAAAGAGAGTTGAGAGACAAGATTGTAATAGCAAAGTGTAATGGTGGGCAGTCATCTTCACCATCTAACCTTGGGAGTGGGTTACAAAGTTGGAATCATATTTTGATATCTTTCCTAGGATTGATGAGCAAAAATTCCATTTTTTCACTTTGTATTTGGAAAGTTTTTCCCATACTTGGTGATGCTACATTAAAAGAGAGAATCAATAAGTGGAATCCTGGGAAGCATTTAACATTATTATTTATAAAATAGGGAGTAAATATGCTGAAAGGAAACATCCACCAACTTCTCTTTCAAACAATAACAAGTTTATCCCTATAGAACTTTATAAGGAGTAGAAGGAGAAAGGACTTTGCTTCAAGTATGGAGAGGATTACACTATAGATCGCCCTTCAAAATGTACCTATAGCAAAGCCAACAAGAATAGCATGTTAGTTCTTGATGATCTTGACTATGAACTAGGTGAATGATGGAGATGATGTGGATCACTTCTATGATCCAACTTATTGCTTTGATAATAGCTATCTCTTTTATCTAGGTGGATAAAGGATTGATATTGTGAAAAGTTCTCTTTAGTGTAGCAATTATTATTGGAATCCTTCCTACATCTTTAAGTAATCCTTTAAAAAGAAAGACTATGTCAATTTATGGCCATGTTTTGAGACATGTTTTGATTCTTCATTAAGATGTGAGTCATGCATGTACTAAAATGTGCTTAATAAAGGGAGCTTCATTTGGAGCTTTAGCATGCTTGACTCAGATAAGCTAATCAAAACGTATTACAGATTTAGTCTAGCAAAGTTTATAGTAGACGTTGCTATATCTAAGCTCTACAAGAGCTCATTCATGAAATTTTCTTGGCCAAGTCATCACATTTATGGTGCAATAGAGTTTTACATATATTGTACTCCACTACAACATATAGACCCAATAGCGGCATTTAAAGCCATGGAATTATTCCTGAAAAAAATTACCCCCATCATAAATTTGTCACTATTAATGTCTCTATTAGTGTTGCTATTCGTGTCACTAATTAGGATAGTAGTGATGCTAATAGAGACCCTAATAGTGATGCAAACAGTAATGCTAATACTGATGTTAATAGCAACACTAATAGCAATGGTTGCAGAGTAAATTTCAAATGCAAATAGAAAGAGTTACAGTGGGGAAAAAAATTTGGTGGCATGACATGGAGCCTTGCCACCCTTCTAGCTATATGCACTAAATATTATTGTATAATTCATTTGCCAATGTCATGTACATCTAATGTCTAAAATTTGTGGATTAGATTTTCTTTGAAAAAAGGAATCCTTTGATTGAAAAAGCTAGATATAATTAATTCAAAAAGGTATTACACAATGAGCTTTTTCATCACTTGTTTAGGCCCAAGAAGAAGAAGAGCTTGTGATTGCAAAAGCTAGATATAATCAATTTAAAAAATTATTACTCAATTAGCTTTTTATCACTTGCTTAGGCCCAAGAAGAAGACCTTCACTTCAAGCTTTCATTACAATCAGAACCCTAAGGTATGAATAAGTCTCATTGATCTTTGGCTTTTGCAACACTATTTGATCTAGAAATTCACCAAATGGATGTTAAAACGGCTTTTCTCAATGGAGATATTGAAGAAGAAATCTATATGGAGCAACCTGAAGGTTTTATGATTGCAGGAAAGGAGCATCTTGTATGTCAGCTTCATCGTGCATTATATGGATTGAAGCAAGCCTCTCGTGCTTGGCATATTAAGATTGATGAGTTCCTCACATCTAAAGGTTTTGTTGCATGTTTTGCTGACCCAAATCTTTACATCAAAAGGGAGGACAAATATTTTATTATTCTTGCTCTATATGTTGATGATACTATTCTTGTGTCAAATAATATTGCTTTCTTGGATGCTATGAAGAAGCTTTTATCGACTGCATTTGAAATGGTGAATCTTGGTGAGATACATTCTTGTTTGGGTATTCAAGTTCAACGACACCGACAACAAAGCATTCTTCTTCTTCGCCAGACAAAGTTTATTAATGATATTGTTAAGAAGTTTGGGTTGACAAATGCGCACTCTGCTAAGACTCCCATTCTTTGAAGCTCTACCAAGTGTGGAGCGCACAACGGGAGAAAATGTTTCTTGATAATCTACTCCTGCAATCTGTGAGTAACCTTTTGCAACAAGTCATGCTTTGAACTTATCAAATGATCCATCAGCTTTGGGCTCGGTTTTATAAACCCATTTACATTTGATAGGAACACGATTTGGGGGGAGTTCAGTAAGAATCCATGTACCTTTGGAGATTAAAGAATCGTACTCAGCTTGCATAGCTTCTTGCCATTGATCCCTTTGAGACGAATTGATAGCTTCCATATACGATATTAGATCCTCTTGGACAGACATAGCATCATCAAAGAAATCATATTCAATAGAATAGAATCCATGCTCTATCTCAATAGGAAGATCAACATAGATCTCCAAATTTTCATCAATCTTCTTTGGAGGTGAAGGAGGTTTATGATCATCAGAATTAGTAGAATCACAAAGCAAGTAAGGAAATGCACTAAGCAAAGATTGTGTATCATCTGAAACATCTGACGACCATGTGCCACCCATAGTCTTCTCATCAAATATAGCATCACGACTAATGATAACCTTTTGAGAAGAAGGATCATAAAATTTGTAACCTTTGGAATGATCTGAATAACCAAGAAAAATAACCTTCAAACCTGGAGGATCCAACTTATGTCGAGTGTCCTTGGGCACATGAATATAAGCAATGCAGCCAAATGTGCGAAAGTGAGAGACTGAAGGTGTCTTCCCTGTCCAAATTGTTATAGGAATTTTACCAGCAGGTGCAGTAGTTGGAAGATGATTTTGAATAAAAACAGCTGTTAGAAGTGCTTCAATCCAAAACTTTCGAGACAAACCAGAGTGTATAAGCATGCAAAGTATAGCATTAAGAATCGTGCGATTTTTGCGCTCAACAACACCATTTTTCTGAGGAGAATAAGGAACTGTAAACTCATGATGAATACCTTGATCCTTACAGAAGTTATCAAATAGATTGGATACATATTCACCGCCGTTGTCACTGCGAAGCGTCTTTATAGAGAATCCAGTTTGAATCTCCACACTTATCTTGTATTGTTTAAATATAGATAAAGCCTCAGACTTATGTCAAAGAAGATAGACATGTGTGTACCGTGAGAAATCATCAATGAAAGTTATAAAATATCGATATTGAGACTTTGAGGCAGGAAAAGGACCGCAAATATCGGTATGAATCAAATCCAAGAGAGCACAGGAATGTGATGAAGTAGAAGTATGGAAAGGCGAACGATGGTGTTTTCCAAGTGCACAGTACTCACATATTCCCATACGTGGATGAGATTTAAGATCCATACCTTGCACAAGACCATGACGATGAAGATCAAGAATTTTGGCAAAATCGGAGTGTGCAAATCGTTGATGCCATAATTTGCAATCTGCATCTCCAGGGGCAGTAACAACATTTGCAACTGTATCATTCAATGATAGCTCAAATAGATTACCATGTCGAGGAGCCACTGCTATAGTATGCTCGTCTTTCTCTATACGACATTGATTATGATCAAAGCCAACAAACAAACCAAGATCAACTAGACGAGCAATAGAAAGAAGATTTCTTTGCAAATCTGGAACATGAAGAACTCCTCTTAATATTCTAGTGGATGAAATAGTCCCCAGATATAAATCATCCACTCCTTTGACTTGACAAGTTGTATCATCCGCAAGGTAAACAAACTTCTTGACAGGTAGAGAATGATAATTGTGAAGCCGCAATTGGTATGTCATATTTTCACTGGCACCTGAATCAACGATGAATAGAGAACCATCATGAACATGAAGTACCTTTTTTGGAGAGATATCATAATGGACGAAATTGAGCTCCTGATGAGTATGATCATCATCAGTTGTACTTTGTTGAACAATATAAGCTCGAGAAAGTTCTTCATCATATCTGCGTTTATAACAACGATGAGATGGATGATCTGTATGTGCACAATAATCACAAGGAGGAAAACTTTTTGACGAGCGAGGTTGCTTTGTAGTTACTCCATGCTCCTCATCATATTGACATGCCTAGCAATCAGAAGCCACATGACCTTTCTTATCACAATAAGAGCAATGTTTGTTAGGATAAGCAAGACGAGAAGATGTACTACCTGGATTAGGGCGTCCATCCTACTGAAAACGTGAAGCAGGATGCTTGCGAGCAACAAAAGTAGCATCAAAATCCCTTTGTTCCCGAGTGACCAAAACAGCATCAGATTTTTCCAAATGATGCTCATGACGTTGAGAATATTCAATAAGAGATATACATGCTTTGTCAAAGTGGATATCATCCTTGTTAGACAAAATAGTGATGATATTGTCATATAAAGGATCTTTGATGGTATGAAGAAGTTGAGTAACAATCTGATTTTTAGCAACAGGAGCACCGGCAGCACCAAGCTAATTGATAATGTCTTTAAAAGCCTCGATATGAGAGTGCATAGAGGTACCAACCTTATATTGAAGATTCTTCAAACAAGTTTGGAGATATAAAATTTCAGTGACCGATTTCTTCTCAAACGTTGAGATAAGATACTCCCAAATAGCATAAGAGGTTTCCAGATGAAAGACATCCAACATAAGTGAGTCAGGAAGTGCAGACAATATATAAGGACGAGCCACTTTGTCACGACGAATCCAATCAGTATAATCAATTTTCCATTGTTCAAATAATGGACCATCAGTAATCACAGAATTGTTATTCATCACATCAATAGGTTGAACTGGGCAAGACAGGTCGCCCAAAACAATATCAAATAATTCGTCATCTTCAAGAATTAGCATCATCTTTGCTTTCCACCCAGGAAAGCCTTGTCCTTGGAAGAAGGGAACCGAACGTTGGCCAGACGGATATTCATTAACAATTACGCAATTGGCCATGCCTGTATGTCGCGAGAAAACAAATAAGATGAGATCGCTGAATCTGCAAACCATGATCAAGACGAGCGTAGTTGAGACACATGACAATCAAAATAGGGATATGCACGTAAGAACGACGAAAAGTATTGAGTGACTAAAAAGAAAGCCCGAAATAGAGAGGCGTAACGTGCAAAAGGAGATGACGCATATAAGAAAAGTGCTATTTCGGTCGAGCAAAGAACGTGAATGATAATAAAACATCGCTAAAAATAGCAAGATGTTTGCTTGTCGTAATCAACATCATTAACGAAGGTGAGCGATTAATAAACTATAATTGGGGATTAACGAACGGTAATTAGAAATATAGTTTTAAATAAAGAATCGCAAATTCGAGCAGAATTGCTGTCTTGAATCCTGAACTGTCATAACTTTTGATCCAGAACTCCGATTGACAAGCGGTTTTGACAGGATTCGAGAGCACGACAAGAGCTACGCACTTGGACGTAGACCTGGTTTTGTTTTTAAAGACAAAATTAACTAATACTTCTAATTTGAACAAGTTCATGTATCAAATCATCACTTGTGCAAAGAATTAAATCAAGTATAAACAATGAAACAACTTATCTTCCTTGTTGTTGCTACGCATCCATAGCTCTGATACCATGTTGAGAGAAAGAGAGAGTACGAGAGAGATACACAAGACATGCTCCCAAAGAATGATTCATATTGATGTAGAGTTAGTATATATAGGTGAGACCCAAGGCAAGTGAGAGATGATATATATAGTTGTAACAAAAAGAAGGAAGGATGATACATAAGAGGAAGTAATGAAGTGAAAGCAAAGGTTATCTACTCTCCTAGTCCATAGGAATGAGTCAATGTTGAGTGAATATGGGGCAAGTGAAACTAAGATGGAAGACCCAATAGATTCTTGGGAGTGTTAATGTCCATCATCTCGAAACTTGTTTGACGTAAGTCACTTCCAAGCCTCAATCTAGGTGCTATTTAAAGTACATTCTTTTATTTAAATCTTAGTTGAAATGGTTCATTTTATAGTGTCAAGGTAAGGATGTGTTAAATGTAGTCACAAGTACCACCATAAGGTGATCAAGGACTCAAAGGAAACCTATACTTAGAATTGAGAAAACTCTTGGACTTAGCTAAGGGGTGGGGGTCCCCAATACAAAGGGAAGAGACTTACAATTGATGTGACCCAAAGTAACTTGTGTTAGTAAATAGTCACCCTTGTTAGACAAGATTATTTCTTATAAATAAGGTAATAATCAAGGACTAAAAGGAATATGTTAAACTTCCCCTAGTTGGTGGGGATAACTTAGATAGAAAAAGTGCTTATAAGATAGTTATTTTTTTACTTCGCATCTAATGCTTACTTGATGGCATCATGCAATGGTATCAATTTCAAGGTGATGTGAATATGAGTGAGCCACTGAAAATAGATTTATTATCTAATAGTGGAAATATAACTCGTATGTTTCCCCTAGCAAATCAAGTTGTTGCATATCTCAAAAATCTATTGCATACGTGGGGAACCTTGCAATTCATAGAATAATTGACATATTAATTCCTATCAAGAGATACTATTCAAATTATGTAGGGACCTAGGACACTAACAAAAGGGATCGATTTTCCAAGTGATTCATCTCCTTATAGTTACATGAAGGCTAGAAGTTGAATGTTAGAAAAATAAGAAATCGGGCTCAAGTGACATATATTTCAAGAACCCTAAAACCTATTAGTTTAATCCTCGGCGGGGTTCATTATATATATATCCTCTATATAATGTGCGTTCATGACCTATTTATAAATATCCTAATCTATGAATGTTTCTTGAATAAGACACAACCCTTTTCTATTCAATCTGTAAGTAAGCCCTTTATATGGCACCCTTGTGTATGTAAAAAATGTATAAAATTTGTATTTTAAAAACCCCTTATTTTGAAATCACGTTATATATACATATATTCATGAGTGACCCCCCTGAGATTTAATCCTTCCAAGAGAAATCCTTGGAAGTACCTAGAGTAGATCCAACCCAAGGGGGAAGGGACTTAAGGTCAACAAGAAACTATGCAATTTCATGTCAAGAATTTATTGCCTTGTTAGAAAAGTAGTTGATTATAAGTTTTCAGTAATCAACCATTTAAAAGTTACACTTCACTCTCAAGAGGATGAAATGGTTGAGGTAAGAAAAGCACATTAGAGATTGTGTTTTCTTGAACAACATCCAATGTTGGAATAACTACATTCTTTGTTGAGATCTATAATTTTCATATTGCAATGAATAGAATAAAAAGAATAATGAATTCTTGAACCATGCCTTGTGCTAATGCATATATATTAATATCTAAAATAGAAAATCATGCAATAATATCTTGTAAAATATTGTGGTTTATAATGTGGTTGTTTAAAAGATGAAGTGTTGTTGTTAGATATACTTGTGACTAGATATGACTATTGTGGTTGTGAACAAAGATTGTATCATGAAGAGATCTTTGTTGACAATGGGATGAGATGAACTATTTCTAACAATGTACTCTCTCTATAGTCTTGTCATCAAGGCTTCCACCCAATTAGTTATTACTGTATAGAGTATAGACCAGTACCTAGACAAGAGGTCAAGCATACAAGGAAGGTTCCTCCTTATGGTGATACAAGAACTAGTGGGCTCTAATCATTGACATAATGCTCATGAAAAGTTCCATAATCCTCGGCAAGGATGGTGCATGATCATGAGCATCAAAGATACTTTGATAAGAAGAGAGGGGTGGTAAAAGGGTGAGTTTGACTTGGTTTAGGATCAAGGTATCCAATGGTGGGATACTAAGAGGAAGGGTTCAATCCAAGGGTAGTAGGGCTCATTGTAGCTCCTATTTATCTCTCCATCTCTTTGAGCCAAGGCAATTCCAAGGCTTTTAGTACTTGTTTGAGATAGATTGAAGTTTCCGAATGGTATCAAACTTAAGGGTGGTGCCTTTTTCCTTCATATTGATTTAATTACTTTTGTGTATATGAACTAAAGGCATTCAATGAAGTTCATGTAATGGGAATAATTAAGGAAGCTATTTTTTATATGTCTAACATTATGGCTGGATTTAGTTAGATAACTAAAGAAAATTGACTACATGCATGGAAAGAGGGTGGACAGTCATATCACACAATAATGTCCAATAGATGGGTGGACCCAACTAGTTGAGTGTTTTTTCAAATAAGGAATTAAGAACTAGGATCAATGATGAATTCCTAGGGTTAATGTCATTATAAGTTGGCTAGCACCATTTTAGAGGACCGGAGTTGAGATTATGCCTTATAGGCAATAGGGTTCAATGTAGCTTCCATTCTTCTCTCACTCTTTTTCGACCAAGTGTAGTGATAGCATGCTCTCACCCTCAGATTATGCAAAGAAATCCTAGATGTTTGGGCACTAGGTTGCTGATAGAGACTGTTAGGTCATAGGCCCCTCAGGTTGTTCCTATTATATTAAGGTTGTATATTCTATTTCCTTGTAAACTTGAAAGCTACTTGACCAACCAAGTTTGTAAATCCTAAGAGGTCTAGACCATACTACTCAAGATATGCATAAGAGAAACTACCAAATGTACTTCCCCCTAGCTTGATGAGCGATGGGTACATTACATTCAAACACTTGCAAATTATCAAGGTAAACCCTTCAAAATTCTAATAGATTGTGAAAGCACTCACTCTTTTATTTCATTAGAATTATGCAAAGAAGATAGGAATAGAAACTACACCTACAGCTAGAATTTTAGTAGAGCTAGCACATGGAAACTCATTTCTTTACAATAGTCTAAAAAGGTGGAATCTGATCTAGGTGATAAGCCTTCTAACATGAGGTTATGTGGCATGAAATTGGGTGCTCATGAGTGCGATCTAGTAATGGATTAGTTAATCCCCAATGATATCTACATCCATATTGGAAAGGCCAAGTCGCATTTAAAAATTTGAATGGAAATCGAGTAACTAAACATAGTGAAGCTCGTAAGCCAACGATTCAGTAGAATAAATCCTCATACATTACTCAAGTCCTAAGGAAGGGATTGCCCATCTACTTAATTAAGTTTGACAAGATTAACCAAATAAGGAATCTAAAGAAGTGCATTCTTGGATGAAGGAGTATGCAGATTTCTTCCGCATAGAGTTGACTAAACTTCCTCCTAAGAGAAAAGTTGACCATGAAGTCAAGCTTTACCACCAAGAGCCAAATCAGTAGTAGAAAGACCTTATTAAATGTCAATCCCCAAGTCCATTGAGTTGAAAGAACAACTTAGATAGATATTGGATCAACGCTACATTCAACCAAGTAACTCAATAGGGGGAGCTCAAGTCTTATGTCAAAAAAAGAAGAATGGTACTTTCCATCTTTGCATAAATTACTAAACCAGGTGACAATAAAAAATACATACCCAATCCCTAGGACTGTTAAGCTTCTTGATAGTTTCAAGGGGTAAAAATATTCTCAAAGAGCTATTACCAAATCAAGATCAAAGAGGAAGAGATTCCAAAAATAATCTTTTGTACAAGGTTGTATCTTATGAGCTTATTGTAATATCCTTTTGTTTGACTAATACCCCAACTAGTTTCAACTAGCTAGTGCAAGGCATTTTCATAATTTACCTTAACTAGTTTATCCTCCTCTTTTTTAACATTCTAAATTATTCTAAAGATTAAGAGACCATGAAGGATAGCTCAAATGTTTTCTTGAAACATAAAGGACACACGATCTATGCTAAAGAATAGAAATTGTGCAATTTTTAAGAAGTAAATAGAGCACCTTGGATTTATAATATCTAAGAAGGGAATTGCAGTAGACCCAAAAAAGGTCAAAGATGTGCAATAACTTCCACCTCCAAAATTAGTTCAAGTATGAAGATTCTTGGACTTAACTAGATGATGTCGAGTTTCTATAATGTCTTGATAGTTGCACCCCTCTTATTGATTTTCTCAAGAAGCAAGCTTATATTGTATGGATCCCAATTGAGCCATCCATCCTTGAGAAGCTCAAGAAAATTTTAGTGACGATAACTATTTTAAAGCTCCTTGACTTGAATCAAGAATTTGAAGTTATGAAAAATGCTAGATCTTTAGTGTTGGCTTTGTACTCATGCAAGAGGCTCATCCAGTAGCCTACTCTTCATGAAAGTTGAAGATACATAGAGAACACCATCCTACACATGATTAAGAGCTACTAGTAATGATTTACACTCTCAAGTTATGGAGATATTACTTGCTTGGGAAGAAATTAACCTGAGTCTCAAGTGGACCTTTATCCAATAAAATCTAAACATGAGACATCAATGGTTGATCAAAGTCTTGCAAGAGTATGAATTTGAGTTCAAATATAGACCTATCAAAGAGAATGTAGTTGTGCATGCTTTAAGCTACAAAGCATTCCTCAATAGCCTCATCTCAAAAAAATCAACAAGGACAAAATCTCTAGCATCTATAATGTCATTTCCAAGCAATCATGTAATCCAAATGGTTGTAACGAGCAAGACACAAAGAAAAATAGGGGTTAGATACCTAGTCACACTAGTTGAGGTATAAAAAGGTATAAGAGACCTAGTTTAAGCCATTCACATGTAATCAAGAATTGAACCTTCACCTTCTCCTTCAACTTCCATGGCTTCCTCCCTCTCTTTCTCTCCTTTCTTATCTTTATTTCTCCTCTCCTAATGTCTATCTTCTTCTTCCTCTCTTCCTCTCTCTTCTACTCATTCTCAATCTCCTCTCATCATCTTTTCTTTGTAATTGGTATAAGAGCATTAGGCTCTGGTCCTTTCTTCTATTTTCTTGTCCCATCTATCTTCCTTTTCAAATCTAGAAACCCCAGTTACTCATGTATTAGGTACAAGTACAACAAATAGCATATTAGAGAATTTGGGAATCTCCCAAGTCCCACTTTCAAATAAGTGATAAAGATTTGGCCATGTGGCTAAATCTTAACCCATGCTTCAAAGTGAGACTTGGAAAGAGAACCTATATGGTGATTAGGGTAAACTCCAGTTTCAAGTAAGGGAAAAAATTTGACCATGTGGCCAAATATTAACTATATTTGGAATTCCCAAACTATATGAGAATTTTCAAACTCCCTAATATAGAGTTAGCAATGTGTACTAGAGTCAATAACAGCTCTCTTGAAGACTAGTACGAGCTATGGCTCGAGTTATTCCCATATCTCGAGGTAACATGCTTAAATTTTAAATTAGCAAGTCATCACCCTTTCATATGTAAATTGTAGGGGTTACATGACAAATTTTGGGCCTCAACAATTAGAGGAGGAGAAAAACCCCAATTACTTTTTGCTTTTGGCCTTCTCTCTCTCTTCCTATACAAGTTACCATGGCTACCTAGCAAAGAAAACCACATTTTTTCTGAAGAGTAACCCTCAATGTCACTTTATGAGTTCATAGCAGTCTCCCTCTCATCCCTAAGACCAAGCCAAGCACCCTTGTCAAGTGTTGCAAGTAAATATCTCTCCTAGAAATTAGCCCATAATTTGTGGTGAATTTTTCACTAGTCTCTTCTTGCTCCTTGCTACTCCTCACCCACTTATTGAAGTACCAACCTTGCTTCCCCACGTCAATTGGCATCTCCTAGACCTAATTTGAACTCCCTATTACCCATTCTTGGGATTTCTTCATATGAGTACCCTTCTATGGATAGCAAGAAGGGCAGCCATAGCCACTAAACTCGAACCCTTATATCCCCCATAATCTCTAAAATCTTAGCCCCCCCTCAAGATCGCCTTTAACCATTTTTGGCTACATTAATCGGATTAAAGACATAGAGGCCAACATGGAAAGGTTTCTCATGAGTAGCCACAAAAGCTCCACATAAAGCTTTCACCTCTTAAAGAACATGTGAGCTCCCACCATCAAAGCATGCATCAATTTCTTGAAGATTCCAACCCATTGAAGGTGTCTTTCTTCCCTAAATTGAACTAATGGAGGATTTGGACTTCATTGATTGGTCAAATCTCATTCATCTACTCTAATCATTGATAAGTATGTTGATTAGAACTTAATGTCTCGTTTACTCCATTTGTTGAGCTTAATCCTCTTATTGGAGAGAGATTTAATGTTGCATGTTGCCTTATTGAATTGATGATTTCCAATTAAATCAATAGCTTGCTTGCCTTCCCCACTGCATTAGTGATCCAATTAGTGATGACAACTCTACTCAATTAGTTGATGCTTACCCTAACTATTCCCTTGTGGTGTGTGTATGGATTCAATATTAAAGAGAGTAATAAGCCATTGTAAAAGGGTAAGTGGTAGCCAATGAGTCACTAGACTACCAAGATAAGCCCTCCATCCAAGCTCTTTCCCAATTCTTGCATTTTATAAAAATGGCAAACGTTTATTTTCCCACATGCATCCTATGATGGTTGAGTAATTAAAAATGTATGTTGTGTATATTTCAGCTAGGGAAAAAGGCTAATTCCAGATGAGGTCGTGATCTAAAATCCTAGTGCTGAAACCTATAAGTAGGTGTAGATGAACTCCATGATTGTCCCGTTCTTGATAATATGCCCTCGCCATGAAGAAGATTCATTGATCAAGACACCCATGTATGGCACTTAACATGTATGTAATCAATGCAGGATGTATGGCATTGAGGCTTCCACATGTAGTGTTGGTAGAGTAAAATGATGCTTAAATGTGCTTGGGATAATGCTCAATATACTACATATGCTAGCTACCATGATGCTAAGGCTCCTTAATCCTGAGCCACTCATACAATGTGAAGTTGAGCCAAGACAGGTAATGTTTTAGCTACCAATTCAAGGAGAGCCATAAAAGGCTTATTGTAGTAAATTATGTATTAATTCTAGGAGGGGATCCTATAGCTCCTCTTTAAGAGGGCATTCTTCTCTTTGATTTTAAGAAAAAATCTCCCCAATCAAAATTATGGTCTTAAAGATATGGCCATATTTATACATTCCCATCACTCTGGACTACTCCAAGATAGCCACAAATATTCAATACAAATTTATATTATTTTCGATCACAAATATTCATAGCTCATATCAAAGAGTGCTTTGCTCCTTCTATTTGAATCAAAAATATCCTGGAGCAAAGTTCCCTAATAGAAGTTACACCCATATTACTCACAATGGGTCTTGTGGAGGACTGCACTTAGATGGTAGGGCGAAGAGGTAAAAGAAAGTCCCATGATGAGGTCCAAAGGGATATTAGAAACTCTAGGGCCTCAATGGTTGAGGAACATAGCTTGGCACAAGATTATAATGTTCACATGCATGAGGAGGTGCCCAATATGGATTCCTACAGTATGTTGAATCACACCCTTTGTCAGCATAAAATCCATCACATGGAATGGCACAATGACATTGTTGCTAATCATCATCAGATGCTATCAAAAATTTATCTTGCAATCGAGTAAATGGCCCTCTCCAACTCTCAAACTCAAAAAACCTTAGAGGACCTCACCTCATGATATTGATTTGATCACTTTCACTACATCCCCTCAGGCTAGCACTTCCCTTTTCTCCATCTCTATGGATGCACGGATTGCCTCTAAAAGCCCTAGCACCTTGTGTATTCAAGGAAGCATTAATGGAAAGTGTGTTTATACTAGTGGTTAGTGGTAGTACAAATAGTTTTGTCAATAAATCAGCCATTGATTGGTAAGAATGCATCCCTACAAAATTATAGTAGACCCTTAAAGTTTAAGTAGCAAATGATGAAGATGAAATCAATAGACATATATGCTCCAAATTTTTTCTATGTTTAGTTGACAATTGTGTAGCATCAATTGATCTAATTACATTAGACATAGGCCCCATGGATGTTGTCTTATGTTGTGACTAGCTAAAACACTTGGGTAAATTTTTTATGGATTTCTTTCAGCTCTACCTATAGTTTTTTATCCATGGATAGCTCATCTGCTTAGAGAGAGTTCATGATAATAGTGATTTTACCTAATTATAGTAAAGCAACTCAAAAGGGATTTTAAGAAATGCTCACAAATCTTTGTATTACACTTAAATATATAAAATTAAAATTAGTTCCTCAAAAATATCTAAGATTTCTACATTGAAAGCCTTACTAAAGGAGTATGATGATTTATTTCACATGCCTATAGCCTTCCCCCCTAAGCGGTAAGTGAACCACATGATTGATCTAAATTCCATTCTAAGACAATAAATAAGTCACTTTATAGACTCTCCAAGTGTGAGCACGAAGAATTTACAAATTATGTTAAAGAGTTACTTGATATGGGGTTTATTGAATCGAGTTCCTCACCTTATGCATCTCTAGTCTACTAGTCAAGAAAAAAGATGGCTCTTTTGCATTTGCATTGACTATAGAGACTTGAATACAATAAAAATCAAGAATTGGTATCCTATTTCAAGCATTGATGACTTGTTACATGAGTTGAAAGGGATACTGTATTTCACTAAGATTGATTTGCACTCTAGTTATCATCAAATCCATATGTGAGAGGGTGATGAGGTCAAAAAGGCTTTCAAGGATTGATCGTGGCCTTTATCATTTCCTAGTGATGTCGTTTGGATTGATAAATGCCCCTGCAACATTTTAGAGTCTCATGAATAAAATAATACCCCTTCATTTTCAAATATGTGCTCATATTCTTTGATGACATTCTTATTTATAGTAGTGTAGATGGGTGTTGATGTCTTAGGAGAATATATGTTATCTGATAAGGCTAGTAAGTGCATCTGTATGCAGACCTTAATGGAGTACTTGGGGCACATTGTGAGTGAAAATTGCATATATGCTACAATGTATCAAGGACTGAACCATACCATCCAACACCACTTCATTACATGGTTTCGTTGGTCTCTCTTCATTTTATAGATGTTTCATCAAGCATTATGCCACAATTGCAACATCTTTGACAAATAAATTAAAGAAGGAATCATTTTTTGGGGATGCTATTATTGATCGTACCTTTAACCAGTTGAAGGAAGTACTTAATTTGACTCCCATCCTCGTATACCTTGACTTCTTAAAAATTTTTACCATTCAATGTGATACTAACGGTACATGTATCGGTGTTATCTTGCTACAAGAGCATGGTATGATTGCTTTTGAGAACTACACGCTTGATGAAAAGGGGATGTAAATGAATGTTTATGACTAGGAAATGTTGGCCATCCTTCATGCTGTTAAGAAATGGTACCATTATCTCTATAGTAGCCAATTTATAACGAAGAGTGACCATCAAGTCCTCTAGTACTTCTTGACTCAATCTACTTTGCCTCCTAAATCGAGGAGATGGGTGGAAACATTGCAAAATTATGATTTTGATATCTCTCACTAGGGGTGAAGACAATGTATTGGTTGATTCACTATCACAAATGTGGACATGTAAAGTATCTTCCATTTCAGAATTATGTAGTGATTGGATTGAGGAGCTTCAAGAGGCCCAACACATATTTCAAAAATTATAGCATGGGGTAATAGACAAAAACTCCCAATACTAGCTCAAATCAACATAGCAATAAAAGTTCTTTGAAGTATCAAAATCATCTTCCCTTTGATCCCTAGAGAGCTTCATATTAGATATCATGGGAGTTTGGACAAGATGACAATTGGGCATGCTAAATTTTAGCGACATACTTTGATTGGATGCTATTTTTGTCTAGAATTTTGTCAACATACTTGTTTTAGAATATGAAAGTTTCTTTTTTAGACCTACTAATTTCAATACCAAGAACGTAATACAAGATTCCCAAATCTTTCATGTCAAATGCTTAAGAAAGTTGAGATTTTACTTCAGCAATCATAGTTTCACTACTCCTTGTAATCAACAAATCATCCACATATAAAAGCACCAACACAATGCCACCTTTGCATGCCTTGTAGTAGAGTGTACTATATGTATCTTACTCTTTCTAAAATTAGTGGCTTTAAAGTGTGATAAATCCTTGGATACTATGGTCTAGGCACTATTTTAGCCCACACAAAACTAAGAGGGTGAGCCTTGCATACTACGATCAAGTTTTCCTACCTTTCTTTTACATATCCAAGGGGCTAAGCCATGTATACCTCTTCTTCTAGTATCCCATTCAACAAGAAGACATTGTGCACATCTATTTGATATATATGTTGCATTTGTTTATGTTACAATATTTGAAAATAGGTAACTCAATCTCTCAAGTTGAATAATCTAACTTTGCATTGCTTGCAAATATTAAGTCTTGCTTTATATGGAGATGCGTATAGAAATGTGGATGAAAGAAGGTAATGGATAAGGAAATGAATGCTTTGTATAAAAATAAAACTTGGTATTTTTGTGAGCTTCCCAAAGGAAAGAAAGCACTTAGCTATAAATATGTTTATAGAATTAACTAGAACAATGAGGGCAAAGTTGATAGGCATAAAGCTAGGCTAGTTGCAAAAGGATTTTATAAAAAATGTAGGGTATATTTTGATGAAATATATGCTCTAGTTACCAATATGAATTTATCTAGACTTCTCATCTCTCTTATTACATTTTGAGGTTCTTTTCTTTATATTTTAGACCTTCTAAGAGCAGCCATTTTCTATTCCTCAATGATATCCTCATTTCTATCACTATTTGAATCGACTCTTTTTTGTATTTCTTTTGTATGGGAAGTTGGCATAGATATCAAATCTATAGACAAGTTATCTTTTTCATTATTTATTATAATACCTACAAGATCTTTCAAGCCTACATATTTGATGCCATGAGGCATATTCCACAGTGTATTCCATGACTATATTTATTTGCAGTGACTCGTACACAAGGTGGATTCCTTGTGCGAGAAGTTGACGGGGACGCCTGCCCTTTTCTAACATCAAATTAATTGAATGTGCACGTGGGTGATTCTTTAAAATACATGTTAAATTAATAGACATTTACAAGTTTAGAGTGCACATTCGAATTAAATTAAGGTTAGGACACAAAGTTCAAACCTATTAATTATTTTGTAGCCGAAGACTGCTATGTATTCACTTTTGTTGGGTTTTATTTAATTATTTTCTAACAATTATGAATGCTTCAGTTGATTTGTAGAGCAAGCGGTTGTGGCATTGGGTAGCATCGGGCGAAGACGTGAACCCAAATACCTAGAAGAATCACTATTTTTTATGGACGCACACCTTATCACTAAAGGAGAGGCTCCAATATTTATTTAAGCGCGCTTATTTATCAAAGTTCTTGACAAAATATTTATTATCTTGTATGTGCATAGGTTCTTGGTTAAATATTTCATTATTTGACATTTGTATTTGGGCACATCCCATTTTGGATGCCCAAACACCTTACTCTATATTTGGGTAAAAGCAAACACAAAAGCTAAAAGCATGCTATTTGTAAAGTGGACTATTTTTTAGCTTAAAGATAAATAAATCTATAAATACATGCCTTGTGAAGTGCTCACACAAGGCATGGGGGGAGATTGCACCTAATTTGTCTTTTTGTCTCATGTCGTGCAAATTCTCGTTTGCTTTTATGAAGGTTTTGTAGAGTTCTTTGTTCTTGGGGACATTTCCACATTCAATATGCATGCATACAACATCCAATCTGTGCACCACTGGTATCAGAGCAAAGATAAGATCAAGAGCTTCCAATCGATTGCCATC
The DNA here is from genome assembly GCF_053477565.2 of Lygodium microphyllum. Taxonomy (NCBI): domain Eukaryota; kingdom Viridiplantae; phylum Streptophyta; class Polypodiopsida; order Schizaeales; family Lygodiaceae; genus Lygodium; species Lygodium microphyllum. The sequence goes on from NC_141139.1 coordinate 10,820,703, forward strand.
TCATGCAAAGGCAAAGCTCCTAGAACAAACGGGCTCTACAAGCTATCTCGCGACAACTGACAACAGAGGTGTATTCCTGGCTATGAAGAATCCCCTACTATACCCTTTGATCTCGAAGGACCTCTCCTAAGAGGCAGAGGAACACTCATGAAGTTCCTTTACAAGTCGCTTTTTATTGACAGAGAAATAGACAAGGAGTTTTATGAAGTTTGAGGTTAGAAGCTTGAGAAGCTTAGAGGGAGCTTAAGCTCTCCACAATTTCACGATCTATGGCAGAAGCATGCACTCATGGCCGTCGATTCCATCAAGAACATGCCACTATCTTGCATCGAATTCTCAAATTCATGAAGCTTTTTAAAAGATTAAAGTTATTAATCTTAATCTAAAGCTTCAAGTATAATTATCAATCTTCTATATAGCGGGTGTTCACACTGTGGTATTCCCAAACCGTTTTTGAAGTTCCAGCAAGCCTCTATCCCCACTTGCAACTTTGGTAAATGGATCTACAGCAATAGGCTGTCAGTCTATGCGCAAGACTATTTTGCTTGGAAGTAGACCGTTATCAATTGCTATACCCGAGAAAAGAAAGATCGTAAAAGCAAAAGTCATTTTTTTATAAAAAGCAAGCCTTGTAAACCTAAATTCGAGCTACGCTCATCCTTCTAACGAGATTTTGAGTGTGTAAGGTTGTTTGAGATTTTTGTAGGATGTCAGATCATAATATGGATGATTTTATGGGCAAAGGCGATTTGCCAGAGCTGACTATGGAGCAGAAATTGGATATAATCATGATGCAGCTTCAAGAAGAGCGAAGAGTGTGTCAAAACTTGCAAGCACAATTGGCTACATTTCAACAATCCACTGTCAATCAAGACGGAGCATAACCTGAAGGTATTATTTGACGTACTATTGATGCAACACTCGATGCATAGGCTCTTAAGAAAGAGGCCAAGTAAAATAATTTTAAATTCTACACTTTTAATGGGCAACATGATGGAAAATTTATTCTTGATTTCATTAGTTAGTTTGAAGAATATTTTCATGAAGAGCAATATGTTAAAAAAGATGAACTTAAATGCGTCACTAACCATCTACCAGACAGAGCATCATTATGGTGGATTGTCGTCCACAAGAGTGTTGATTGTCCCTCTACTCGAGAAGCCTTTCAAAATAATTTTTTGGAGAATTTCCTTCCACCTAAATTCCATGAGAAAGCTATCAAATAGTGAGATCTCCTGTAACAAAGAGATTTTGAATCCATTCTGCCATTTTCAGCCCTTACCAATAATGTCTCCAAAGCAAAGCCTATGGTTTGCTACAAGTGTCATCAACTTGGACACTTAGCAGTGAACTATGAGCCAAGAAGCAAGCTGTTCAAATCAATTACTTGGAAGCAACTGATAATGAGGACCATGAAGATATACCAAACTTCTCGAAAGATGATGATGATATTGGTTATGCTTCAGATACTTTATAAGGTATGTCAAATCCTCATTCGTTATTAACAATGAAATGTTTTGTGCATGGTCAAGAAAAGATTATTTTCATGATGATGGAAGCATACATGATTTTATTTCGGCAAAGTTGGTAAAATAATTGAATTTATCTACTATTCCAACTCATTATCGCATTAAGGTTGCATTCTTAGGCACTAGATATTACTGCGATTATGTTCATTAGGCTTGGTGAACATGGTTTGAGAAGTTGATTGGGTTTGACACTTTGTCATTAGATTTTGTAGTGGTGATCACATTGGAGTTATTAGATGGGAGCTCATTAATGATTGCTTGCTCATTGATGCTTGGTTGGTGAGCTTTCGGTTGATAGACTATTGGAGTACTCATGGATTGAGCACCCTTTCTCTTATTTTTTCTCCTACCCTATTTTGAATTACCTTTCTGGGCATTATTCTTTAGAGCATGAGATTGAGGATCAAACATGCTACTTGTGAGTTTGGGTAACCATAATAAGGTGTTATCTTTATAGTAGCCTTGGGCATGCAATAGGGCTTTTGGAACCCAATGCATCCTACTCACCTATGTACCATAAGAGCACCAACTCCTCCATTTAGGTCTAGAGTGCAAGGCATGAAAACTATGAGTTTTAATGATTGACTTTTGAGAGGTTGTGGTGGTCAATGCTTGGGGACTCACTTGATTTCTTGGCCCATAGCTTTGGATGTGGTTCTTAGATGCCGATGGGACTTCACAATGGATGCACGTTGTTGTACACTACCCTCCTCCTTAGTGTGGACACTAGGGTTAACTACCCGTGGCACTCCAGGATTTTGGATGGTTGTGGTGCCCTTGCTGAAAGCTGTTATCATTCTAGCATTGCCTATGGCAAGGTGGATGCACTGCGAATCATACTACACATTACAATGAACTTATTTTTTGAACACGCGACCCAAGAGTGACTCTTTGCCAACACTTTGTTTGTTAGGTAGCACATAAAAGATGATGGGTAGGCTCTCAGTTGTCTCAATAAGACCTATTAGTGTGCACTTTTCTAAGAATGGATAGGACTATCCCCCAAATGGGCTGAGTCTTGGTTGCAATTGTGGTTGACCCATAGTGGTCAATGATCATACATTAAGATATTATAGTCAGCTCCCTCATTAGTTAGCATGTCAAAGGTGTATGCCTTTTGAATGGTCAACTGCTATACACACATAGACTGATGCTACTACTTCCTCATCCTCATCCTCATCCTCCATTTCAGTGATGGTTGCACTCTCACGTTTGTTGGTGGCTCTATTATTGGAGTTTCATGGAGTTAATGTGATGGAGAGTAAAACACAAGAAGTTCATGATTTAGAGATTAAAATTGGTGATTATGTTGAATGCAAAAAAAAATTGGTTGTACCTTTGTAAGCTAATGATATTACTTTAGGAATGCCTTGGTGTCATAAATATAATCCTGACATAGATTATTCCACACATTCCATGAAATTGATTTTAATGGAAACCAAATAACATTATATGAATTGCACACCTTTGATCATTTTCAACTGCTTAGTCATACAGAGGCATGCACATGCATTGAGAAAAGGTAGTAAATCCTATTTAGTATGGGTGAATGAAATTGAAGCTAAGAAAAATCAGATGCATCCTAGGCATGCACAACTTCTTTCACAATTTAAAGATTGTTTTGCTATTGATTTACCACGTGGTTTACCACCTACACGTCTTGAAGACCATAAAATAGATTTAATCCCAAGTTCTCAACCACCATGTAAAGCACCTTATAGACACAATCAGATTGAACCAAAAGAAATCCAAGCACAAGTTGAATAACTGTTGAATGGAGGACTCATTAGGCCTAGTAGTTCTCCTTTTGGTGCACTTGTCCTATTAGTTAAGAAGAAAAATAATACCTATAGTATGTGCATTGACTATCATGCCCTTTAAAAAATCACTATTAAGAATAGATATCTGATCCCTAGGGTAGATGACCTCATGGATAAACTACAAGGGGCCACTATTTTTAGCAAGATAGATCTCAAATCTGGATATCATCAAGTATGCTTGATATCCCTGACACTTTTAAAACTGCATTTAGAACTCAATTTGGTCATTATGAATTTCTTGTTATGCCTTTCACTTTGACCAATGCACTAGCTACATTCAGTTATATGATGAATCATATATCTTTTGAAGTATCAAAATTTGTGATTATTTTCTTTGATGATATTTTGGTTTTTAGTAAGGATGAGAATGACCATTGTGAACATCAATCTTTAGTTTTTAAATTGTTGAAAGAGAATCAATTATGTGCTAATCCTAACAAGAGTGAAATTTTCCAAACCCAAATTGAATAGTTAGGTCACATTGTTTCCTCTAATGGTATTCGCGTTGATCACAAAAAGCTAGAGGAAATTTTGAATTGGTTGAACCCTAAAAATGTGCATGAGTTAGGTTATTTCTTAGGCCTTGCAAGCTTTTATAAAAAAATTGTGAGAAATTTTTCATTACTTGTATTGCCTTTGACGAAATTGTTAAAGAAAGGTGTTGTGTATCCATAGTCTGACAACAACAAAAAATCATATTGATTTGTTGTAACATCCTTTAACACATGCACATGTCTTGCAATTACTTAATTTTAATCGACCATTCTTTCTAGTAGTCACTAATGCTAGTGGATCAGGAATAGGAGTCGTCCTCGTGCAAGATTCACATCCCATAGCCTATTCTAGTTGCAAACTTAAACCTTCTAAATTGAAGTATTCTACCTATGATAAAGAATTGTTACATGTAGTTCAAGACTTATGTCAATGGAAACACTATCTGATGGAATCCGAATTTATGATTAAAATTGACTAGCAAAGTATCAAACATCTCCTTAGTCAGCCACAAATTTCTGACCGTCATATTAAATGGGTTGCTTTCATTCAAAGTTTTCATCCACTTATCCAATATCAGTAAGGAAGAGAAAATGTTGTTGCTAATACATTGAGTAGAAGACCAAGTATCCATAATATTTTTGTTTTATCTTTTGATTTCCTTACTCCTATAAAAGATACCTATGCACATGACCCCAATTTTCAAACTGATTGGAACAAATTAGTTACTAATAACTCGATTCCAATTGATTATTTATCTTATTCTATTGAATTTATATTTTGTGAGAAAAGATTGTGGGTCATTGTTCAATTTAGATAATTTGTGTTGCATGAAATTCATTTTCCTCCATATCAAGGACATAGAGACATTGTTTTCACTTTAAGAACATTGATTGAAGATTTTTACTAGTCGCAAATGGAATTTGATGTTTCTAACTTGTTTCAGAGTGTTTAAAATTTTCCAAAAAGTCAAGCAACACCATGGTAAGAAATATGGTTTATTAATGCCTTTACCAATTCCTAACTGTCCATGGGAACATATTTCAATGGATTTTATAACAAGTTTGCCTAATACGCAATCTAATCATGATATGATTTGGACTATAGTAGATCGATTTAGTAAACAAGCATATTTTCTACCATGTAAGAAAACATTAACTACATATCAAGCTACACAAATGTTTTTGAAAACTATTTTCAATAATCATGGTTTGCCAAAAGTTATTATTTCTTATTGTGATTCTAGATTTTGGACTACTTTGTTTGCTACTTTGGGTACTAAGATTGATTTCGCATCTGCATTCCATCCTGAAACCAATGGGCAAATAGAAGCTACTAATAGTACAATTCTAGATCTTTTATATGCATACACAATTTCAAAGCCACAAACATGGGACACACATTTGCATCTACTTCAATTTGCATAAAATAATACTCTACACACAGCTACTCATAAAGCACCTTTGAAATCATTTATGGACATAGATTACCTACACTTGTCATATCATTCTCAAACAAAGTTAAAGCTACTGATGATGTTGTCAATACGCATACTACTATTTTTGCTCAATTTAAAGACATGATTGCAAAAGCCCAGAAATCATACACTAAGCAAGCTAATAAGAAAAGACAAGCCATGAGTTTCAATGTGTTACAACTATATATATCATCTCTCACTTGACTTGGGTCTCACCTATATATACTAACTCTACATCAATATGAATCATTCTTTGGGAGCATGTCTTATGTATCTCTCTCGTACTCTCTCTCTCTCTCAACATGGTATTAGAGCTATGGATGCATAGCAACAACAAGGAAGATAAGTTGTTTCATTGTTTATACTTGATTGAATTCTTTGCACAAGTGATGATTTGATACATGAACTTGTTCAAATTAGAAGTATTAGTTAATTTTGTATTTGATGGGTAGCTCTCATCGTGCTCTCGAATCCTGTCAAAACCACTTGTCAATCGGAGTTCTAGATCAAAAGTTATGACAGTTCAAGATTCAAGACAAGAAATCGGTCACCGAAATTTAATATCTCCAAACTCATTTGAAGAATATTCAATATAAGGTTGGTACTTCTATGCACTATCATATCGAGGCTTTTAAAGACATTATCAATCAGCTTGGTGCTGCTGGCACTCCTGTTGCTAAAAATCAGATTGTTACTCAACTTCTTCATACCATCAAAGATCCTTTATATGACAATATCATCACTATTTTGTCTAACAAGGACGATATCCACTTTGACAAAGCATGTATATCTCTTATTGAATATTCTCAACATCATGAGCATCATTTGGAAAAATCTAATGCTGTTTTGGTCACTCGCGAACAAAGGGATTTTGATGCTGCTTTTGTTGCTCGCAAGCGTCCTGCTTCACGTTTTCAGTAGGGTGGACGCGCTAATCAAGGTGGTAAATCTTCTCATCTTGCTTATCCTAACAAACATTGTTCTTATTGTGATAAGAAAGGCCATGTGGCTTCTGATTCTGGGTACGTCAATATGATGAGGAGCATGGAGTTACTACAAAGCAACCTTGCTCGTCCAAAAATTTTCCTCCTTGTGATTATTGTGCACATATAGATCATCCATCTCATCATTGTTATAAACGCAGATATGATGAAGAACATTCTCGAGCTTATATTGTTCAACAAACTACAATTGATGATGATCATACTCATCAGGAGCTCAATTTCGTCCATCATGATATCTCTCCAAAAAAGGTACTTCATGTTCATGATGGTTCTCTATTCATCGTTGATTCAAGTGCCACTGGAAACATGACATTCCAATCACAGTGGCTTCACAATTATCATTCTCTTCCTGTCAAGAAGTTTGCTTACCTTGCGGATGATACGACTTGTCAAGTCAAAGGAGTGGGTGATTTATATCTAGGGATTGTTTCATCCACTAGAATATTAAGAGGAGTTCTTCATGTTCCAGATTTGCAAAGAAATCTTCTTTCTGTTGCTCGTCTAGTTGATCTTGGTTTGTTTGTTGGCTTTGATCATAATCAATGTCGTATAGAGAAAGACAGACATACTATAGCAGTGGCTCCTTGACATGGTAATCTATTTGAGCTATCATTGAACGATACGGTTGGAAATGTTGTTACTGCCCCTGGAGATGTAGATTGCAAATTATGGCATCAACGATTTGCACACTCCAATTTTGCCAAAATTCTTGATCTTCATCGTCATGGTCTTGTGCAAGGTATGGATCTTAAATCTCATCCACGTATGGGAATATGTGAGTACTGTGCACTTGGAAAACACCATCGTTTGCCTTTCCACACTTCTACTTCATCACATTCCTGTGCTCTCTTGGATTTGGTTCATACCGATATTTGCGGTCCTTTTCCTACCTCAAAGTCTCAATATCGATATTTTATAACTTTCATTGATGAGTTCTCACGGTAGACACATGTCTATCTTCTTCGACATAAGTCTGAGGCTTTATATATATTTAAACAATACAAGATAAGTGTAGAGCTTCAAACAGGATTCTCTAGAAAGACTCTTCGCAGTGACAATGGTGGTGAATATGTATCCAATCTATTTGATGACTTTTGTAAGGATCAAGGTATTCATCATGAGTTTATAGTTCCTTATTATCCTCAGCAAAATGGTGTTGCTGACCACAAAAATTGCATTATTCTTAATGCTATAGGTTGCATGCTTATACACTCTGGTTTGTCTTGAAAGTTTTGGACTGAAGCACTTCTAACAGCCATTTTTATTCAAAATCATCTTCCAACAACTGCACTTGCTGGTAAAATTCCTATAATAATCTGGATAGGGAAGACACCTTCAGTGTCTCACTTTTGCACATTTGGCTGCATTGCTTATATTCATGTGCCCAAGGACACTCGACATAAGTTGGATCCTCCAGGTTTGAATGTTATTTTTCTTAGTTATTCAGATCATTACAAAGGTTACAAATTTTATGATCCTTCTACTCAAAAGGTTATCTTTAGTCGTGATGCTATATTTGATGAGAAGACTATGGGTGGCACATGGTCATTAGATGTTTCAGATGATACACAGTCTTTGCTTAGTGCATTTCCTTACTTGCTTTGTGAGTCTACTAATTATGATGATCATAAACCTCCTTCACCTCCAAAGAAGATTGATGAAAATTTGGAGATATATGTCTATCTTCCTATTGAGATAGAGCATGGATTCTATTCTATTGAATATAATGTCTTTCATGATGCTATGTCTATCCAAGAGGATCCAATATCATATATGGAAGCTATCAATTCACCTCAAAGGGATGGCAAGAAGCTATGCAAGCTGAGTGTGACATTCCCGATTTCTAAGCATGCATTCCTTACATGAACCTCCTCTTAATAGGAGGTCATGAGAATAATAGTTTGAAAATAAAGGATTTTTTTTTCCCCCTTTTTTCCCCCCAGCGACTGTCATGCTAGAGGGAAGGGGAATAGCAAGGATGACTGAGCATCCTTGCTGGATGCCTGAGGGGGGGGTATGGCCATGCAGGATGCCGCGTGGGGGGAGGGAAGATCCCCTCCCCTCACCTATATAACCAGGGGGGAGTCGTGGAGAAGGAAAAAAAAAAAGCTGTGTGGGAGTAGAGGGGCCATGAGGCTGCTCTGCCGAGGTCGTGCTGGAGAAGCCGCCACGCTGAAAGCAAGAGCTGTTGGTGCCGTGCGAGCGATCTCGCCTTCAGACACCAACGCCGGGGTTCTGTCGTCGACGCCACAGGCTGATGTTGGGCCCACTTGCTGCCATCAAGCCTTTTCGAATCTTCGTCATCCATTCCACGTCACTATTATCTCCCCCCTTTTCACGTTGCTGCTGCGTTGACTAGAAGCTTACTAGAAGCTTCGTTTTAGAAGATTCTAAGGGCCTTTGCTAAACCCCCTTCCCACCAATCACTCACAAACCCATCCCTAGGCCCGGTTCTTTAAGGGAAGAAGAGGGGCTTCCTTAAACCCCGTTCTCACTTGATCCCCCAATAAGCCCATCCCTAGCCAACATTTTGAAGAGAAGGACAGGAAGCTTATAAAACCCCCTTCCCACCAATCATCCCTAGCCAAGAATTTAGGAAGAAGAAGTTCATAGGCATCCGTTTCCGCAAGGCCTTCACAAGATCCCTTCACAAAATCTCTCTTTTTCTGAAAGAAAGAAGGCCCAAGCTCCGAATCCTAAGGCCTTCCATAAGCTCCAAATCCCATATACCCAAATCGCATAGGCCCAAGTCTCACAGGCCCGGCCTTTTAAAGATCCGAAGTTCCATGAAGGTATCTCCTGTGTACGAGGGAGAAGGGCAAGATCTTGAGGCTACATACCAAGGCGAGCAAATTTATAGACCGCAAAGGCAAACCGGAAGCCAAAATCACACCTACAATGGCCCCTAAAAAGTCACAAGACGCACCTGCGGAAGGATCTTCTCCTAGTATTTACGTGGATATTTCATGGAGTCCACAAGTCCAAGTTTTATCTATTTGGATTCCACACAAAAGTATTGAATTAGTCACGATAACTTCATGGATTAGGAAGTACCCATGCATGTTCAAATTCACCTAGTCAATTGGCGTAAATCTCATTCAACTATGTAGTGGTTAGGAAAGATTGCGTAATTCTCAATCAACGTACAAATATTTTATTCAAAAATGAAGTTTAGGAAAAGTTTGCATGGGTTGTTTAACATAAAACCTTAAAAGCTTAAAAGCATATGCTGTGAATGCATATCCTAGTAGAATCAATGGAAGTTATGTGAATTTTAACATGTGCTTGGTCTTAATAAGAAAAGATAGGGATTACGAATCTAGATGATATGAATCGCATGTTTACATGATTTATGATGTATTAGTACTAGTTTTTCTTCTCTTCGATCAATACAATATCTTTAGGAATAGTTCGTCATTATCATAAGACAAGTAAATTGGATTACCCAAGACACCTAATCCACAAAGGATTCGCTTAGAAATGATTAAATTGATACAATATACTCCAAGTGCTAGCTAGGGTTTAGCACATTAAGGACTTGACCTAGTTTCACGCACCTGTTACCAAGACGAACCCTTAAACCAAAGGTCCTATCCACATTCACAGAATGTAGGGTACAATTGGACGCTCATGCATAAAACGATCTAAGGTTTCTACCCTAAGGATCACTCGTACAAATGATGAAACTCAGATTGAGTTGGAATTCTTAGGACCAAACGTTGTTGGCCTAGTGTAATTAGGAATGGGTTGGGTAAGAAGACACCCTAAACCCTGCTTCTGGTCTGGAGATAATTCCGTGACCAGAAAACACCATTCAATGGGTGAAATGATCCCATGGAATAGATGCGACACGTGTGCAAAAAGTTGTAACATCGCATAGACCTGTGATTTGTTCACAAGAGAGTTTTGCCATTTCTTGAAATGAGGTTGGCAAGTTCTTGCGCAAATTTAACTTGCAAGAGGATGAGTAATCATCCTGTTTCATCACCTTTCTTGGGGAATAATTGCCAAGAAAAAAGGGAAGTTAGGGATTTGCTTGGAAGCAAATGATCAATCAATAAATTGGAGCGACATGGTCGCCAGGATTTACTGTTAATAAAACCTAAAGTATTGGTCAAGTTGGGTTAACAGGGTACGGCCCTAACCCAAGGACAATAGGGTGAACAAACAAACCACTTGGGGATCTTGCCAAGTCACAATTGATCCCGGATCGAATGCTGGATGCATTCGGAGAGAAGGATTCAGTCCTTAGAAATTGCCCAAATAAACGACCACTGGAATTGATTGTGCTTGTAATAGTTTAGAAAGCATTGTTTGCATTGTTTGCTCAAGGAACTAAAGGATGAAAAGATATCTAAAGCTTCAGGTTGAAGGCCTGAAGGGAGAGGCAGTTTCAGTTACCCCCGACTGCCTACCTGACCCTAACCAAGGGGGTTGTTGACCGCGCCGGGAACGTGGACTGAACCCGCCGCGAAAGGTCTCTCCGTTGAGCTCTACTTGGAGCAGGAGGACGCTTGGGTGCCAAGGGGGGCTCTGGCCGTAAATCCCTCACCTTCTAGGTCCTGCACAAGAGGCTAATGTGACTCGGGATTAGATCTCGAGGCCCGCATACTAGTCTACGGGCGGAAGCTTGGAATAGTGATCCCTAGCGGATTACTGGATAGCCTTCGGGCAGATTATTGACAAGTCTATGAGCCGAACTCCTTGTATTTCAAAGATAAAATGATGAAATGATAATAAAGAACTTGTCTGACATTGTTTTTCTATGTCACGTGATAAGATTACGTGAAGGAACCAGTGCTTAGTAGGAGTAATTAAAGAAGCTGATTGTTTTATGTCAAATTAATGTGTTAGATAATTACATAACTAAAACAAACCGAGGAAAGTGCGGAGGATGGGCCATGGGTCCATCCTACGGTTGGGTGGTTCCGGTTAGCCGGGAACTTTTCTCAAAAATCTCGAAGAACAGCGGGATGATCATCATCATCAAAACGAATAACGAGAGCAATGACCTAGAGTTAAGTCTTACCCTATTTTATGCTGTTTTAGGGGAACGGAATGGGACTATGCCTTATGGCAGAGAGGTTGAGCCTTGCATCCCTCTCGTTTCCCATTCTCCTTGAACCAAGTGTAGCGTGAATCTGCTTCGGACCTGGCGTTTCTGCGTAAAGTAGTTCGCTCGGGTTTGACGCTAGTTGTTGTTAGCTAATGACCAAATCAGAAAAACCCTAATTCAGGTCGATCCTAAGTGGGAACGGCCAGGATACTTCCGCTACGTGGCAGACGCGGGAAGACTAGATCACAAGTCCCGTAACATTCCATGGGAATGCCGGGCGGAGCTTTCTAGACATCCTTTCCGATGGACTGCTAAGACGTGTCCTAGATGATTCTAGTGGACACGTTACAGTTGGTATCAGAGCCAAGCAACAAAGGACTTGTTTTTAGGAAATTTTAATAAGAAGAAGTAAAGCAAAATATTACTGTCCCAAACATTTCCTTACTTTCAATGCTGTCTTGCAGAATTATGAAGCATGGAACAGGTTCTTAGTGTTCCGAGTCATGTTTATGACCGCGATGCATTCCACAAATTATCGACAAATGGTTGAGATGATGAACATCCTAGACCGCATTTACAATCCATCGCCTATGGACATGGAACAAAGATGGATGGGTGTTTCAGGGATCTATTACATAACTACCTATCGACCTACGTACCTTCAAATTAACTTGAAGAGAATCAAGTGGATGGAGGATTTAAAGATCGTGAAGTTGTTCGTCTTTGTTGAGGCTCACGCAAATGCGACCCTACAGGTCGGGGGTCGAAGGGTTGACCAGAATAAGTATGTGTACGGGGAAGTGATTCAAAGAATCCCTGCTGACCGAATTAAGATTTTGGGGCGTCATGAGAAGAATGGATATCGAAGGAAAAGATACCCTAATCTTCCAATGAACTATCGATTCCTGAAAATCGATGACCCCAATCCGTATTACTACGCAGTTCCTGTAGCTGAATGCAACAACATCTTATTCTCCTCGAATTAAGTATTAACTTGTTCCATCGCCCCAAGAAAAAAATTGTAAGGGCTATGCTGATATGAATGGAATAAAACTTTTTTTGAAATCAACAATTGTCTTGACTGTGAATATTGATAAAGAAGTAAAGTGATTTGGTCACTTGGCTAAAGGAATACGCGGATGTAGTTCTTGAAGAGTTAACAGAATTCCCGCTTCAAAGAGAAGTAGATCATGAGATCAAGCTAGTAATAGGAGCTGCGCCAATTGCAAAGAGACCCTATAGAATGTCTATACCGGAAGCAATTGAGCTGAAAGGAACAACTCAAGCAACTGCTAGATCAGGGCTACATCCGTCCTAGCAGTTCACCTTGGGAAGCACCAGTATTGTTCCAGAAAAAGAAAGATGGAACACTTCGACTATGTATTGATTACAGTGGGTTGAATCAATCAACAGTCAAGAACAAATATCATATTCCTAGAATAGATGAGCTTCTTGATAGTCTTCAGGGTGCCAAGAACTTCTCCAAGATTATCTTAGATTTGGTTACTATCAGATAAGAATCAAGGAAGAAGATACCCCAAAGACGACCTTCAACACTAGATATGGACACTTCTAGTTATGTCATTAGGGATTACGAATGTGCCTGCCACCCTCAATAGGTTAATGCAAGATATTTTTAGACCATATCTTGATAACTTCGTGCTCGTCTTCTTTGATGACACTCTATTCCAAACAGGAAGGAGATCATGAATCCCAACTTCGGAATTTCCTCGAGACAAGGAGGTCACACAAGCTGTATGCTAAGATGACGAAATTGTGCATTCCTCAAACATCAGATTGGTTATCTGGGATTCATCATATCGGTAGAAGGAATCTCAGTGGAGCCGGCCTAACTCAGAAATGTTCTAGCATGGCCAAACACCAACAACTGTCAAAGAAATATGTAGTTTTCTTGGATTGACAAGATGGTATAGGGTCTTCATCAAAAACTATGCTTTGATTGCAGCACCTTTGACAGACGTACTGAAAAAGCAAACAGCCGAACAAACTAGCTTTGATAGGTTGAAGCAAAGTTTGGTATCAGCATCGATCCTAAAACTTCTAGACCACAATAAGGAGTAACTGATACTAGCATGCTTGCCTTAGGATGTGTGCTCATGTAGAAAAGTCATCCTATAGCATAATCTTCAAGAAACTGAAGAGCCATGAGGAGAATTATGCTACTCATGATCTTGAACTTTTAGTTGTCAAGCTTGAAGACACTGCCTGCTCGGTAGCAAGATTACACTAGTGACTGATCATAAAAAGTCTCAAGTGGAACTTTACCTAGAACAAGCTCAACATGAGGCAATATCAGTGGATTGAAGTGCTGGAGTATGACCTTAAGATCAAGTACCGAACTCGAAAAGGAGAATGTAGTTGCTGATGCACTCAGTCGCAAGGCATTCCTTAATTCACTAATCTTGCAGAATCCATCAATAGCTAGATCTCTAGCTACAGAGGTGTCCATGCCAAACAACCCAATACTTGAGTTAGCTAGAGAAGAAGCATGCCATGATTTGGCCTACCAAAACAATGCTAAAGGAGATCTCTATAAAGGACCATGAATAAAAGCTATAGGCTAAGTATCATGAATTCTCTATCAATAGTGGACTTGTCTACTATAAGAACGTGATTATGTATACCGGCAAGCCAGTCACTTAAGCATAAGATATTGTACGATGCTCATGATTGACCTTTCTCAGGACATCCTGGCTATGCCAAGACTCTCAATACAGTTAGGAAGAACTACTATTGGGAGAGTCTTAAAGGTGGCATTTTCAAATATGTCACTGAGTGTTTGTCTTGTCAACGTATTAAAATCGAACATGTTAAGATGCCAAGGAAGCTGCAACCACTTGACATTCCCCAAATGAAAAGGGAATTCATCAGTATGGACTTTGCTGATTGGCCTACCCCAAGTTTAGAGAGGATACCACTCCGTCATGGTTGTGGTTGACATGTTGACTAAGGTTGCATACCTTATTCTGGTAAAGACAAACTATAAAGCCTCAGACATTGCAAGGTTGTTTATCAAGGAGATATTCAAGCTACATGGGTTACTTAGAAGAATCATTAGTGATCATGATTCTCTCTTCACATCACACTTCTAGAGAGCTATCTTTGAAGCTATTGGGACTCAACTTTATTTTTGCACAGCCTACCATCCCCAAACTGATGGTCAAACGGAGCGAGTCAATCAAGTCATCGAGGATATGCTTAGGGCACACTGCTGCTGGGAACCAGAAAGGTGGATTCAATCCTTGCCCTTGGTTGAGTTTGCCTACAATGATTCTTACCAACAAACCATTCAGATGACCCCTTTTTAAGCATTGTATGGGCATGACTGTCGAAGTCCCCTAAGCTTCTCAAGTCCAACCTTGTGGGTTGAAGCTTCAAGGCAAATGATGGAAGAGATGGATGACCAAGTAAAGTCAATAAGATAGGACATCCAAGCCACCAAGGATAGACAAAAGACATACGCTGATTTGAAGCATCAAGGTAGAACCTTCGAGGAAAGGGACATGGTCTTCAATTGTGTACGCCCAAAGAAGAGTTTCCTATCCTTAGGAGATTGCAAGAAGCTAAGTCCAAGGTATTGTGGAACATACAAGATCCTTAAGTTCCTAGGACCTAATGCTTATAGACTGCAACTCCCTCAAAACCTAAAGGTTCATAATGTATTCCATAACAGCCTACTGAAGAAGTATGTACCTAGCCATGTACTTGATGACCAACAAATGGTAATGCCTAGCCAAGGAGTCCTTGAGCTACAGTTTGACAGGATCTTAGATGTTAGGGAGAGACAACTGAGATCCAGAACCTTGAAGGAATGCCTCGTCCAGTGGAAAGATTATCCCGAGGAGGATGCCACTTGGTTGGATGAAAGCACTCTCAACCATCAATATCCCCCAGTTTATCTCGAGATGAGGACATCTCGATTCCTCCAAGGGGGAGAGAATGTGACATTCCCGATTTCTAAGCACGCGTTCCTTACATGAACCTCCTCTTAATAGGAGGTCATGAGAATAATAGTTTGAAAATAAAGGAATTTTTTTTTTTTCCCCTTTTTTCCCCCCAGCGACTGTCGTGCTGGAGGGAAGGGGAATAGCAAGGATGATTGAGCATCCTTGCTGGAATGCCTGAGGGGGGGGTATGGCCATGCAGGATGCCACGTGGGGGGAGGGAGGATCCCCTCCCCTCACCTATATAACCAGGGGGGAGTCGTGGAGAAGGAAAAAAAAAGAAAGCTGCATGGGAGTAGAGGGGCCATGAGGCTGCTGTGCCGAGGTCGTGTTGGAGAAGCCGCCACGCTGAAAGCAAGAGCTGCTGCTGCTGTGCGAGCAATCCCACCTTCTGACACCAATGTCGGGGTTCTGCCGTCGACGCCACAGGCTGATGTTGGGCCCATGTGCTGCCATCAAGCCTTCTCAAATCGTCGTCATCCATTTCACGTCACTATTATCTCCCCCCTTTTCACATGGCTACTGCGTTGACTAGAAGCTTACTAGGAGCTTCGTTTTAGAAGATTCTAAGGGCCTTTGCTAAACCCCCTTCCCACCAATCACTCACAAACCCATCCCTAGGCCCGGTTCTTTAAGGGAAGAAGAGGGGCTTCCTTAAACCCCATTCTCACTTGATCCCCCAATAAGCCCATCCCTAGCCGACATTTTGAAGAGAAGGAGAGGAAGCTTATAAAACCCCCTTCCCACCAATCATCCCTAGCCAAGAATTTAGGAACAAGAAGTTCATAGGCATCCGTTTCCGCAAGGCCTTCACAAGATCCCTTCACAAAATTTCTCTTTTTCCGAAAGAAAGAAGGCCCAAGCTCCGAATCCTAAGGCCTTCCATAAGCTCCAAATCCCATATACCCAAATCGCATAGGCCCAAGTCTCACAGGCCCGGCCTTTTAAAGATCCGAAGTTCCATGAAGGTATCTCCTACATATGAGGGAGAAGGGCAAGATCTTGAGGCTGCATACCAAGGCGAGTAAATTTATAGACCGCGAAGGCAAACCGGAAGCCAAAATCACGCCTACAATGGCCCCTAAAAAGTCACAAGACGCGCCTGCGGAAGGATCTTCTCCTAGTATTTACGTGGATATTTCACGGAGTCCACAAGTCTAGGTTTTATCTATTTGGATTCCACACAAAAGTATTAAATTAGTCACGATAACTTCATGGATTAGGAAGCACCCATGCATGTTCAAATTCACCTAGTCAATTGGCATAAATCTCATTCAACTACGTAGTGGTTAGAAAAGATTGCATAATTCTCAATCAATGTACAAATATTTCATTCAGAAATGAAGTTTAGGAAAAGGTTGCATGGGTTGTTTAACATAAAACCTTAAAAGCTTAAAAGCATATATTGTGAATGCATATCCTAGTAGAATCAATGGAAGTTATGTGAATTTTAACATGTGCTTGGTCTTAATAAGAAAAGTTAGGGATTACGAATCTAGAGGATATGAATCGCATGTTTACATGATTTATGATGTATTACTACTAGTTTTTCCTCTCTTCGATCAATACAATATCTTTAGGAATAGTTCGTCATTATCATAAGACAAGTAAATTGGATTACCCAAGACACCTAATCCACAAAGGATTCGCTTAGAAATGATTAAATTGATACAATATACTCCAAGTGCTAGCTAGGGTTTAGCACATTAAGGACTTGACCTAGTTTCACGCACCTGTTACCAAGACGAAGACGAACCCTTAAACCAAAGGTCCTATCCACATTCACAGAATATAGGGTACAATTGGACGCTCATGCATAAAACAATCTAAGGTTTCTACCCTAAGGATCACTCGTACAAATGATGAAACTCGGATTGAGTTGGAATGCTTAGGACCAAACGTTGTTGGCCTAGTGTAATTAGGAATGGGTTGGGTAAGAAGACACCCTAAACCCTGCTTCTGGTCTAGAGATAATTCCGTGACCAGAAAACGCCATTCAATGGGTGAAATGATCCCATGGAATAGATGCGACACTTGTGCAAAAAGTTGTAACGTCGCATAGACTTGTGATTTGTTCACAAGAGAGTTTTGCCATTTCTTGAAATGAGGTTGGCAAGTTCTTGTGCAAATTTAACTTGCAAGAGGATGAGTAATCATCATGTTACATCACCTTTCTTGGGGAATAATTTCCAAGAAAAAAGGGAAGTTAGGGATTTGCTTGGAAGCAAATGATCAATAAATAAATTGGAGCGACATGGTCGCCAGGATTTACTGTTAATAAAACGTAAAGTATTGGTCAAGTTGGGTTAACAGGGTATGGCCCTAACCCAAGGACAATAGGGTGAACAAACAAACCACTTGGGGATCTTGCCAAGTCACAATTGATCCCGGATCGAATGCTGGATGCATTCGAAGAGAAGGATTCAGTCCTTAGAAATTGCCCAAATAAACGACCACTGGAATTGATTGTGCTTGTAATAGTTTAGAAAGCACTGTTTGCATTGTTTTCTCAAGGAACTAAAAGATGAAAAGATATCTAAAGCTTCAGGTTGAAGGCCTGAAGGGAGAGGCAGTTTTAGTTACCCCCGACTGCCTGCCTGACCCTAACCAAGGGGGTTGTTGACCGCACCGGGAACGTGGACCGAAGCCACTGCGAGAGGTCTCTCCGTTGAGCTCTACTTGGAGCAGGAGGATGCTTGGGTGCCAGGGGGGGCTCTAGCTGTAAATCCCTCGCCTTCCGGGTCCTGCGCAAGAGGCTAACATGACTCGCGATTAGATCTCGAGGCCCGCGTACTAGTCTACGAGCGGAAGCTTGGAATAGTGATCCCTGGCGGATTACTAGATAGCCTTCGGGCAGATTATGGACAAGCCTACGGGTGGAACTCCTTGTATTTCAAAGATAAAATGATGAATTGATAATAAAGAACTTATCTGACATTCTTTTTCTATGTCACATGATAAGATTACGTGAAGGAACCAGTGCTTAACAAGAGTAATTAAAAAAGCTGATTGTTTTATGTCAAATTAATGTGTTAGATAATTACATAACTAAAACAAACCAAGGAAAGTGCGGAGGATGGGCCATGGGTCTGTCCTACGGTTGGGTGGTTCCGGTTACCCGGGAACTTTTCTCAAAAATCTCGAAGAACAGCGGGATGATCATCATCATCAAAACGAATAACGAGAGCGATGACCTAGAGTTACGTCTTACCCTATTTTATGATGTTTTACGAGAACGGAATGGGACTATGCCTTATGGTAGAGAGGTTGAGCCTTGCATCCCTCTCGTTTCCCATTCTCCTTGAACCAAGTGTAGCGTGAATCTGCTTCGGACCTAGCGTTTCTACGTAAAGTAGTTCGCTGGGGTCTGACGCTAGTTGTTGTTAGCTAATGACCAAATCAGGAAAACCCTAATTCAGGTCGATCCTAAGTGGGAACGGCCAGGATACTTCCGCTACGTGGTAGACGCGGGAAGACCTACATCGCAAGTCCCGTAACATTCCATGGGAATGCTGGGCGGAGCTTTCTAGACATCCTTTCCGATGGACTGCTAAGACGTGTCCTAGATGATTCTAGTGGACACTTACACTGAGTACGATTCTTTAATCTCCAAAGGTACATGGATTCTTACTGAACTCCCCCCAAATCATATTCCTATAAAATGTAAATGGGTTTATAAAACCAAGACCAAATCTGATGGCTCATTTGATAAGTTCAAAGCACGACTTGTTGCAAAAGGTTTGATGCCAGGAGGTATATTTCACGATGGATTCCGTGCCACAATGGATTCCGTGAGGTTTTACGTTGGATTCCGTAAACTTTGATGACCAGGGTTCATAACAAAGTGGATTCTTTGTGTGAGAAGTTGATGGGGACGCCTGTCCTTTTCGGGCATTTCATTAATTTAGTGTGTACATGGGTGATTCCATAGCGGGTGATTCCGCAAAATGCATATCAAATTAATAAACGTTTATGAGTTTAGAGTGCGCACTCATAATAAATTAAGGTTAGTATTTATTTCTAACCAGTTGATTTATTTATGTAGCTGAAGAATGCTAGGTATTCACTTTTGTCGGTTTAATTGTATTATTTTACTAACTATTGTGAATGCTTCAGTTGATGTGTGGAGATAGCAGCAGTGGTGGAGGAAAGCATTGGAGGATAGCGAGTATTCGATTTATGGATTATATTTTGATGGGCGCATACCTTAGGCATGGTGCCTATATTTTGTCACGCCTATTTATTGAGGCGTCGGATATTTATTATCATTTTGTACGCACATGGGTGCACGATTATGTTATTTCTATTTGGACATTGTATTGGGTGTGCCAGACTCTTTGGGCATCGTCCATTAGCTTTATTCCTATTTTGTGTTAAAGCAAACTCAAAAGCTAAAAGCTTGCTATTTTGTAATTTGGGCTATTATTTGAGCTTGAAGATGAATAATACAAAATACATGCTTTGTGGAGCGCTCACACAAGGCATGGGGGGAGATTGCACCCAATTGGTCTCTTGCTCTTGTCGTTCATGCTTTTTACCTTGTAATTTGTGCAAAAAGTAGAGTTCTATTGTTCTTGGGGACCTTCCGGCATTCATTACGCGAGCGTACAGCATCCGATCTGCACACCAGTGGTATCAGAGCGAAGCTGAGATCAAGAGCTTCCAATGGCTACCCATCTTGTGCAAAGGCGGAGCTCCTGGAACGATCGGGCTCTACGGTCAATCTCGTCGCGAATAGTCGATACAGGCAGATTTCTAGCGAACAAGAACCCCTGTTTCCATCATCGGATCGCGAAGGACCGGTCTGTAACGGTGGAGGACCACTTTTACATCCCTCTCTTCAAGTCGTTTTGTACAGAGAAAAGAGTAACTTCCATATCTCTCATTAAGCTTCAAAGCTTAAGTTTAAAAGTTATTAAGCTTAGCTAGAAGCTTTAAAAAGCTTCAAGCATCAAATCGTCAATTGAAAGCAAGAGGACGTGTTTGGCGGCGTCAAATTCGACGTCAGCATATCGGCGTCCTCAACCCAAAAATTTCATAAGCTTAGTCATTAAAGCTACTAAGCTAACTAATCTTCTAAATCTTCAAAGTACAGCAAGTCTGCAAAGTGCAAGTTCAACAAGTTCTATCAAGTTGAAGTTCTGCAAGTTCCATAAAGTAAGTAAGTTCTGCAAGTCAACAAACTCTGCAAGTCACATTAGCCTGGTACTCTGCAAGTCAGACAAGTCAACTGGAGTCAAAACTGACTTCTGTCCAAAACTCATAGAAGTATTGTTCCTGTGTAGAAACTCCGAACTGCAAAGTTGTTCATTGGAAGGTACTCTACCCATACGCAGGTTTGCTGAAGCATTTTTAGCATACGAAGAAGGATAAAACACATATTTTTCGAACATTGTGAAAGCCACACCCAAACATACATAAGCCTTGTATTCCCGAACTTGAGCTACACTCATCCCGCTAACTTGATTTTGAGTGAGAAAGGTCTTTTGAGTTTTGGAGGATGATGGAACCACATATGGACGATTTAATGGCTGAAGGTGACCTACTTGAACCTACGATGGAGCAAAAGCTAGACTTAATTATGATGCAATTGGATGAAGAACGAAGGGCTAGGCAAGCATTGCAAGTTCAATTGGCAAATTTACAAAGATCGTCTACCGACAAAGAGGAACCTCAATCTGAAGATCTTATGTGACGTACCATTGACGCAACTCTCGAAGCTCAAACTATCCACAAGGAATCAAAGATAAGTAAAAGAAATTTCAAATTCCATACTTTCAATGGCACTCGAGAGGGAAAAACTGTTCTTGCATTCATTAGTCAGTTTGATGACTACTTCCATGAGGAAACCTATGCAGAAAAAGATAAAATCAAGTGTGTCACTAATCATTTAGTGGACAGAGCATCTCTTTGGTGGACTGTAGTACGCAAGAGTATAGATTGTCCCGCTACCTGGGAGAATTTCAAGAAGAAGTTCATGCAGAATTTCCTTCCTCCACAATTTCATGAGAAAGCCATAAAGCAATGGGATCTTCTTCAGCCAATGGGATCATGAGCCTATTTCTCAGTACACAGAGCGTTTTTGGAATGCACTACTCCAGTTACGCATGCTTGAAGATGTACCTGAAGCAACACACAAGCGCAAATATATGTCTAGACTCCTTGGGCATTACTACGCTGAAGTTAACATGTTCAATCCTACTACTCTTGAAGACGCAATTTCACTAGCTCACGACACTGAAGACAAGCTGCAAGGTAGAGACAGACGTCCACAGCAATTCCAAGCCAATGGTAACTATGGATCTAAACAATTCAACTCAAACTTTAGAAGATTTAATCAAGGTCGTTTCACTTCACCATCTTTCCGTAAGAATTGGGCAAAACCACCTGCTTTACCATCGAATGCCAATCAAAACCCTAAGCCTATTACACAGCCCAATCCTAATGTCCCTAGACTTCCTGCCATTGCAAACAATGTAACCAAAGCCAAGCCAATAGTACGCTATAAATGCCACCAGCCTGGACATCTAGCAGCAAATTGCCATTCGAAGAAGCGACCTACCCATATCAACTACCTTGGAGCAATGGACGATGAAGAACATGAAGATATGCCTGATTTCACAGAAGATGAGGATGACATTACTACTCCTTCGGATACTTTACCAGGTATGCCAACTCCACATTCTTTATTGACTATGAAATGTTTGGTGCATGGAAAGGAAAAGATTATTTTGCATGATGACGGTAGTATTCATGATTTTATTTCAGCAAAGTTAGTAAAAGAATTGAAGTTATAGACTGTACCTACGCATTATCATATCAAAGCAGCATTCTTAGGCACTAGGTATAATGGTACACAGGAAGTGCATGATTTAGAGATTCAAATTGGTCAATACACTGAAAGAAGAAATTTTCTAGTTGTTCCATACATTCGAGTGACATTATTTTAGGTATGCCTTGGCGTCATCAGCATAACCCAGATATAGATTATTTCACACATTCAATGAATATTAATTTTCAAGGAAAACATATTACATTGTATCGTATGCATGCATCTAATGCTTTTCCACTGCTTTCGCATACTCAAGCTAAACGTGCATTACGCAAGAGTAGTAAATCTAATCTCATTTGGGTGAATGAACTGCAAGTTAAAGAAAATCATATGCACCCTAGGCATAAAGAATTTCTTGCACATTTTAAAGGCTGTTTTGCCAAAGATCTACCACCTGGTTCACCTCCTTCACGTCCAGAAGACCATAAAATAGATTTGATTCCTGGCACATAACCACCTTGCAAAGCACCATATAGGCATAACCAGATAGAGGAAAAAGAAATTCAGAGTCAAGTTGACGAATTACTAAATAGAGGATTGATTAGACCTAGTAGTTCTCCATTCGGTGCACCTGTTCTGTTAGTCAAGAAAAAGAATAATACCTCTTGTATGTGCATTGACTATCGAGCTTTAAATAAGATCACTATAAAGAATAGGTATCCAATTCCTAGAGTTGATGACCTTATGGACAAACTACAAGGATCTACTATATTTAGTAAAATAGACCTTAAGTTTGGTTATCATCAGGTGAGACTAGATAAGTCTGATATATCCAAGACTGCATTTAGAACACAGTTTGGTCATTATGAATTTTTAGTGATGCCCTTTGGATTGACTAATACACCTGCTACATTTAGTAGAATGATGAATCGTATATTTTTGAAATATGAGTATTGTGTAATTGTCTTCTTTGATGATATTTTGGTGTTTAGTCAAAATGAGAAAGAACATTATGAGCATTTGTCATTAGTTTTCCAGTTACTAAAAGATAATCAACTGTATGCAAATCCTGAAAAGAGTGAATCCTTTAAAACAGAAATTGAGTATTTAGGTCATATTGTATCATTTGATGGAATTAAAGTTGATCCTAAGAAAATAGATGGAATATTGAATTGGCCTATACCTAAAAATGTGCATGAGTTACGATCATTCCTTGGTCTTGCTAGTTTCTATAGGAAGTTTGTACGTAATTTTTCATTACTTGCATTACCATTAACCAAACTTCTCAAGAAAGGTATTGTCTATCATTGGTCAGAAAATCAACAGAAATCCTTTGACTGATTGAAACATGCATTAACCCATGCCCCTATCCTACAGTTGCCTGATTTTAATAGACCATTCTTTCTAGTAGTGACCGATGCTAGTGGATCAGGAATAGGAGCTGTACTTATGCAGGATAATCATCCCATAGCCTATTCTAGTTGTAAGATGAAACCCTCTGAACTGAAATATTCCATATATGACAAAGAACTATTAGCTATTGTACAAGCATTAAGACAGTGGAAACACTACTTAATGGGTTCAGAATTTATGATTAAGACCGATCAGCAAAGTATTATACATTTACTTAGTCAACCCGAAATATCTAACCGACATATCAAATGGGCATCCTTTATTCAGAGTTTTCATCCTATCATTCAATATCAACCTGGAAAAGAAAAGGTAGTGGCTGATGCATTAAGTAGAAGACCTGCCATTCATAATATTTCTGTTATATCTTTTGATTCTTTGATTGCTATGAGAGATACTTATCATCAGGATATTACTTTTCATGCTGATTGGAATAAATTAGTTCAAAATAACTTGATTCATATTGATTCATTATCTTATAACGATGGATTTATGTTTTATGAAAAGATATTGTGTGTTACAATTCCATTCAAATCTTTTGTTTTGAATGAGATTCATTGTCCTCCATATCAAGGTCATAGAGGTATCATATCTACTTTATGTACATTAACTAAAGATTTTTATTAGCCGCATATGGACACTGATGTATCTAACTTTGTTTCTGAATGTTTGATTTGTCAAAGAGTTAAGAGACATCATGGTAAACAGTATGGATTACTTATGCCTTTGTCTATTCCATCTAGACCATGGGAACAAATTTCTATGGATTTTATTACTGGTTTACTTAATACTAAATCTAACCATGATATGATTTGGACAGTAGTAGATAGATTTAGTAAACAAGCATATTTCATTCCATGTAAGAAAAATTTAACAGCATCACAAGCAGCACAATTGTTTTTGAAACCTGTTTTCACTAACCATGGATTGCCAAAAGTTATTATTTCTGACCGTGATTCTAGATTCTGTAACAACTTTTGGATTATTCTGTTTGCTAACCTAGGCACAAAGATTGATTTCTCATCTGCATTTCATCCTGAAACTAATGGAAAAACAGAAGCCACTAATAGCACTATTCTACATCTCTTACGTGCATATACTATTTCTAAACCTCAGACATGGGATACACATTTGCATTTATTACAGTTTGCATATAACAATACACCACACACATCTACAAAGAAAGCACCGTTTGAAGTTATTTATGGATATAGATTATCTACACCTGTTGCATCTTTGTCAAATAGAATTCAGAGTGCTGATGATATTGCTAGTATGCATAACACTATTTTTTATGAGGTTAAAGATATGATTGCCAAGGCCCAACAATCATATACCAAACAAGCCAATAAGAAAAGACAAGCAATGAAATTTAAAGTTGATGACTATGTTTGGTTGAGAATAGAAAAACGTAGACTCCAAAGTGTAGATAGACACCCAGTTGTTAAATTAGCCCCTAGATTCTATGGACCATTTAGGATCATTCACAAAATTAATGACAATGCATTCAAGTTAGAATTACCACCTCATTGGAAAATTCACAACACATTTCACATTAGTTTATTAAGACCATTTAGAGGCCAATTACCTGTACACCCTATTTATGAAAACCCACCTTTGTTAGAGGAAGAGACTGAAATACTTGAACTAGAAGCTATCATAGATACTGACTTTATGACCACTAGAACTGGCCGAATATATTCTAGATATCTAGTTAAATTTAAGAACCATCCTGTAGAGGAAGCACAATGGATGCACGCTAGAGACTTAAATGCTTTCCCCACTCTGTTAGCTCCACATTGAGCTAATAGCAATTGAGGTCAATTGCTATCCTACCTCGGGGGTATGATGCCAGAGGCATATTTCACGGTGGATTCCATGCCACTGTGGATTCCGTGAGGTTTTACGGTGGATTCCGTAAACTTTGATGACCAGGGTTCATACACAAAGTGGATTCTTTGTGCGAGAAGTTGATGGGGACGCCTGCTGTCCTTTTCGGGCATTTCATTAATTTAGTGTGTACATGGGTGATTCCATAGTGGGTGATTCCACAAAATGCATATTAAATTAATAAACGTTTATGAGTTTAGAGTGCGCACTCGTAATAAATTAAGGTTAGGATTTATTTCTAACCAATTGATTTATTTATGTAGCTGAAGACTACTAGGTATTCACTTTTGTTGGTTTAATTGTATTATTTTACTAACGATTGTGAATGCTTCAGTTGATGTGTAGAGATAGCAGTAGTGGCGGAGGAAAGCATTGGAGGATAGTGAGTATTCGATTTAAGGATTATATTTTGATGGGCGCATACCTTAGGCATGGCGCCTATATTTTTTCACGCCTATTTATTTAGGCGTCGGATATTTATTATTATTTTGTACGCGCATGGGCGCACGATTATGTTATTTCTATTTGGACATTGTATTGGGTGTGCCAAACTCTTTGGGCACCGTCCATTAGCTTTATTCCTATTTTGTGTTAAAGCAAACTCAAAAGCTAAAAGCTTGCTATTTTGTAATTTGGGCTATTATTTGAGCTTGAAGATGAATAATACATAAAATACATGCTTTGTGGAGTGCTCACACAAGGCATGGGGGGAGATTGCACCCAATTGGTCTCTTGCTCTTGTCGTTCATACTTTTTACCTTGTAATTTGTGCAAAAAGTAGAGTTCTATTGTTCTTGGGGACCTTCCGGCATTCACTACGCGAGCGTACAGCATCTGATCTGGCACCAACGTTACTCGTAGATTGCCGGAGTAGATTATCAAGAAACATTTTATCCCGTTGTGCGCTCCACAACTGTTCGTATGCTTTTGGCTTTTGCAACACTATTTGATCTAGAAATTCACCAAATGGATGTTAAAACAAATTTTCTCAATGGAGATCTTGAAGAAGAAATCTATATGGAGCAACCTGAAGGTTTTATGATTGCAGGAAAGGAGCATCTTGTATGCCAGCTTCATCGTGCATTATATGGATTGAAGCAAGCCTCTCGTGCTTGGTATATTAAGATTGATTAGTTCCTCACATCTAAAGGTTTTCTTCCATGTTTTGCTAACCCAAATCTTTACATCAAAAGGGAGGACAATTGTTTTATTATTCTTTCTCTATATGTTGATGATACTATTCTTGTGTCAAATAATATTGCTTTCTTGGATGCTATGAAGAAGATTTTATCGACTGCATTTGAAATGGTTGATCTTGGTGAGATACATTCTTGTTTGGGTATTCAAGTTCAATGATACCGACAAGAAGGCATTCTTCTTCTTCTCCATACAAAGTTTATTAATGATATTCTTAAGAAGTTTGGATTGACAAATGCACACTCTACCAACACTTCCATTCTTTCGGGCTCTACCAAGGGTACATCTACAACACACAATGAAGAATCAGCCATTCATCAATCTTTTGCTAATCTTATTGGTTGTCTTCAATTTATTGGTTTAAACACAAGATCAAATATTTTATTTGCAGCTAACTTTTTGGGACATTATCTTTCTTCCCCTTCCACTATTCATTGGAGTGCTACAAAACATATTCTTAAGTACCTCAAGGGTACTAAGGAGTTTGGTCTTATTTATCATCGTCGAGAGGATTCTTCTTTATCTTCTTCAACTTCTCTTGACCTTATTGGATATACAGATGCTGATTGGGCAAGTTCACATTTATCCATGCGATCTACAAGTGGAAATTGTTTCTTTGTAAATGGATGTTTGGTTTCTTGGTCCAGCAAGAAACAACGATGTGTTGCGGTTTCTACAACTGAGGCTGAATATGTTGCTACATCATTAGCAGATCACGAGCTAGTTTGGCTTCGACAACTACTTGTAGATTTGGGATATCCTTCATCATCTAGTACACCTCTTCGATGCGACAACCAAAGTGCTATTAGTCTTACCAAAGACTATATACAACATAGTAAATCAAAGCATATTGCTATTCATTATCATTATGTTTGACATGAAGTCAAGAAAGGTTCCATTATGGTGGAGCATTGTCCCATTGATCAAATGGTTGTATACATCTTCATAAAATCTCTTAGTGAAGCTCGCTTTAGTTCATTAAGACATTCACTTTGTATTGTTCCAAGTTCTTGTCTCACTGATTGAGGCATGTATCATTGTATTCAAGAAAACTTTATAGTAAATCATTTTTGTATTGTAGGTATGTGTAGGGGTTCGGGTTTTTCCCTTGTTCTCCCCAAGGTTTTTTTCACTCGCAGCGAGAAACCTTTGTTTGAGTGGGGATGTTACAACTATATATATCATCTCTCACTTGACTTGGGTCTCACCTATATATACTAACTCTACATCAATATGAATCATTCTTTGGAAGCATGTCTTGTGTATCTCTTTTCTACTCTCTCTTTCTCTCAACACAATGTTGGTGATTATGTTTAGTTACACATTGAAAATAGAAGATTGCAAAGTGTTGAGAAACACCCAGTTGTAAAATTAGCACTTAGGTTTTATGGACCTTTCAAAATAATTCACAAGATCAATGACAATGCATTTAAATTAGAACTACCCAAACATTGGAAGATCCATAATACTTTTCATATCAATTTACGACGACCTTTTAGAGGCCATAAAACCTAAATTACTTGTCATTGTCAGTTTGTACAATTACTTAGGGTTTTCATAGACAGGGTCATAGTAATTGGCCACGGTTTGTACACAAGGTGGATTCCTTATGCGAGACGTTGACGAGGATGCCTGTCCTTTTTTGGTGTCAAACTAATTGAATGTGCACGTGGGTGATTTCATAAAATACATGTTAAATTAATAGACGTTTACGAGTTAAGAGTGTGCACTCGAATTAAATTAAGGTTAGGACAAAGTTTCAACCTATTTAATTATTTTGCAACTGAAGACTACTATGTATTCACTTTTGTTGGATTTCATTTAATTACTTTCTAACAATTATGAATGCTTCACTTGATGTTAAAGCATGCCCTGGTGGCATTGGGTAGCATCGGCCGATGATATGAATCCAAATGCCTAGAAGAATTACTATTTTTTATGGTCGCGCACCTTATCACTAAAGGCAATGCACCAATATTTATTCAAGCGTGCTTATTTATTAAAGTGCTTGACAAAATATTTATTATCTTGTATGTGATGCCAGGAGGCATATTTCACGGTGGATTCCGTGAGGTTTTACGGTGGATTCCATAAACTTTGATGACCGGGGCTCATACACAAAGAGGATTCTTTGTGTGAGAAGTTGATGGGGACGCCTGTCCTTTTCGGGCGTTTCATTAATTTAGTGTATACATGGGTGATTCCATAGCGAGTGATTCCGCAAAATACATATTAAATTAATAAACGTTTATGAGTTTAGAGTGCGCACTCGTAATAAATTAAGGTTAGGATTTATTTCTAACCAGTTGATTTATTTATGTAGCTGAAGACTGCTAGGTATTCACTTTTGTCGATTTAATTGTATTATTTTACTAATGATTGTTAATGCTTCAGTTGACGTGTAGAGATAGTAGTAGTGGCGGAGGAAAGCATTGGAGTTTAGTGAGTATTCGACCTATGGATTATATTTTGATAGGCGCCACGCCTATATTTTATCATGTCTATTGAGGCATCGATTATTTATCATTATTTTGTATGCGCCTATGTGCACGGATATGTTATTTCTATTTGGACATTGTGTTGGGCGTGCCAGACTCTAAGGGCACCGTCCATTAGCTTTTTCCTATTTTTGTAAAAGCAAACTCAAAAGCTAAAAGCTTGATATATTTTTGTAAATTGGGCTATTATTGAGCATGAAGAAGAAATATACATAAAAATACATGCTTTGTGAAGCGCTCACACAAGGCATGGGGGAAGATTGAACCCAATTGGTCTTTTGGCTCTTGTCGTTCATGCTTTTTACATTGTAATTTGTGCAAAAAGGTAGAGTTCATTATTCTTGGGGACCTTCCGGGATTCACTACGTGAGCATACAGCGACCGATCTGCGCACCAGTGGTATCAGAGCAGAGCTGAGATCAAGATCTTTCAATCACTACCCATTTCGTGCGTAGGCAAGGCTCCTGGAACGATCGGGCTCTATGGTCAATCTCGTCATGAACCGTCAATACAGGCAGACTTCTGGCGATCAAGAACCCCTGTTTCTGTCATCAGATCGCGAAGAACCAGGCAATATAGGCGGAGGACCACTCCCTCATCTCCATCATTAAGTCGTCAAATAGAGAAATAAGTGACAAATCCCAAAATTCAATATCTCAAATCTTCAAGCACTAAAGCTTCAGAAGCTTAGTTTAAGCTTTAAAGAAGCTCAAAGCTTCAATTTTTCATCGCGGTACATCAAGGGCTGTCCGCGTTTTTCGTCGCCTGGGAAAAAACGGCCCCCCCCAACGAAATCCATCGATTAAGCTTCTTTAAGCTTAAACCATTAAGCTTAATCAATCAAGTAACACAAGTCATCTCCTGCAAGTCAACAACTCCAGGTCCCGCGTCTCAGAAATCAAGTTCTGCAAGTCATCTGTGATCAAGTTCTGCAAGTTCACTAAGTCAGCTAAGTTCTGCAAGTCTGCAACTCTACAAGTCACATAAGTCTGCAACTCTCCAAGTCAAACTAGTCAACTAGAGTCAGAACTGACTTGTGCTCAAAACTCCTAGAAGGACCGTTCCTGTGCAGAAACTCCGAACTGCAAAGTTGTTCGTTGGAAGGTATTCTACCCATATGCAGGTTTGCTGAAGTATTTTCCGCATACGAAGAAGGAAAAATCGCAGATTTTCTGAAGATTGAGAAAGAAATACTCAAAAACACATAGCCTTCTAACCCCGAATTTGAGCTATGCTCATCCCGCTAACCTGATTTTGAGTGAGAAAGGTCTTTTGAGTTTTACAGGATGACAGAACCACATATGGATGATCTTATGGCTGAAGACGACCTACCTGAACCTACGATGGAGCAAAAGCTGGACTTAATCATGATGCAATTGGAAGAATAACAAAGGGCTAGGCAAGCATTGCAAGAGCAACTAGCAAAATTACAAAGAGCGTCTACTGACAAAGAAGAACCTCAAGCTGAAGATTTGATTCGACGTACCATCGACGCCACCCTTGAAGCTCAAACCATTCGCAAGGAATCAAAGATAAGTAAACGAAGTTTCAAATTTCGTACTTTCACTGGCATACAAGAAGGAAAGACTGTTCTAGCATTCATTAGTCAGTTTGATGACTATTTCCATGAGGAAACCTATGCAGAGAAAGATAAAATCAAGTGTGTTACTAATCATTTGGTAGATAGAGCATCACTTTGGTGGACTGTAGTACGCAAGAGCATAGAATGTCCTGCTACTTGGGAAGATTTCAAGAAGAAGTTCATGCAGAATTTCCTTCCACCGCAATTTCATGAGAAAGCTATCAAGCAATGGGATCTACTCCAACAACGGGATCGTGAGCCTATACCTCAGTATACATAGTGTTTTTGGAATGCACTCCTCCAGCTACGCATGCTTGAAGACATACCAGAGGTGACACATAAGCGGAAGTATATGTCTGGACTTCTTGGACATTACTACGCTGAAGTTAACATGTTCAAGCCTGCTACTCTTGAAGACGCTATTTCACTAGCTCACGACACTGAAGATAAGCTACGCGGTAGAGATAGATGACCACAGCAATTCAAAGCCAATGGTAATTATGGATCTAAACAATTCAATTCCAATTTTAGAAGATTTAATCCAGGTCGTTTCTCTTCATCATCTTTCCACAAGAATTGGGCTAAACCACCTGCATTACCATCCAATGTCAATCCAAATCCTAAGCCTATTCCACAGCCAAATCCAAATGTACCTAGACTCCCCGCTATTGCAAATAATGTAACCAAAGCCAAGCCAATAGTATGCTATAAACACTACAAGGAATTGGGCAATTAGTGACGCCGATTAGCGACGGCAGATATCGGCGTCGCTATTGGCGTTGCTATGGGGGTGGCTATTTGCATCGCATTTGCGACGCAAATAGCGATGCCAATAGCGACGCCGCAGGAAAAAAAATGCGGCCGAAACCCGAGCACCATTTTCATTTGTTTTGTTTCACCTTTTGAGAGCGAGAGTGAGAGAGAGAGAGCAAAGGCTTTGTGAGAGAAGAAGAGGAAGAGACTTACTACCGCCGCCGCCACCGCCGCCGCCGTCGCCGCCATTGTTCGCGAAGGAGAGGAGGAGCCCTCGTTGCAAAGAGAAACCGCCCACGCTCGCCATATCTCATTGGTGAGTCTCCCTCTCTCTTTCTTTTGCTTGTTGAAGGTTTAAATCGTTCTCTTTTGCTTGTTTAGGAGAGGAAATGAAAGAGAATGAGAGGGAGAGGGAGAGGGAGAGGGAGAGAGAGGGAGAGAAAGAGAGGGAGAGGGAGAGGGAGAGAAAGAGAAAGAGAGGGAGAGTGCATTCTCTCTCTCTCTCCCTTTTGCTTGTTTAATGTTTAAATTACTTTCTTTTTTGCTTGTTTAGGAGAGGAAACGAGAGAGTAAGAGAGAAAGAGAGGAAGAGGGAGAGGGAGAGGGAGAGGAAGAGAAAGAGAAAGAGAAAGAGAAAGAGAAATAGAGGGAGAGGGAGAGGGAGGGGGAGGAAATGAGAGAGGGAGAGAAAGAGAAAGAGAGGGAGAAGGAGGGAGAGTGTATTCTCTCTCTCCCTCTCCCTTTTGCTTGTTTAATGTTTAAATCACTTTATTTTTTGCTTGTTTAGGAGAGGAAATGAGAGAGAAAGAGAGCGAGAGGGAGAGGGAGGGAAAGGAAATGAGAGAGGGATAGAAAGAGAAAGAGAGGGAGAGTGCATTGTATCTCTCCCTCTCCCTTTTGCTTGGAGGATGTTTAAATCACTTTATTTGTTGCTTGTTTAGGAAATGAGAGAGAAAGAGAGATAGAGAGGGAGAGGGAGAAAAAGAGAAAGAGAGGGAGAGGGAGAGGGAGGGGAAGGAAATGAAAGAGGGAGAGAGAGGGAGAGAGAGGGAGAGAAAGAGAGGGAGAGGGAGGGGAAGGAAATTTAAGAGAATAGACTTATTGATAATGGTATGCAATGTGCTTTGCCATGGGCCACGTACATTGGTAACTCTTTAAGATGGCTTAAAAATGGTCAATTCCTTCATGAAGTCCAAGTAGGGGATCTAATTGTGATATGCATAATTCATTGTTTTTGTATTAACTTTATAGGCATGCCAAATTAGAAATCATGCCAACTAGTCAACGGAAGGACTAAAAGAAAATGATACCCTAGCTAATGGTCATTAAGGTACTTCATCAAAATGAACCCAAAAGTATTGTTATAGAAGAAGAAACCCTTAAACTAAGTATAGGATAATTTCTCTCAGGTCTTATGACTATGAGTAGAATTGATTGAAATAAATTTTATTACTATAGTTATAAAATTTCATAGATGGCATGCATTAATTTTAAAATGGATTACTTATACTCAAAGCCGAGATATAACAAATAATTATCTACCGGGACAAACAAATCCTTGAGCATGATACAAGGCCGAGATATAACATTGGAAAATCTCTCAACTACTATATACAACGCAAGATTTATGGTCAACTTGCAACTTGACGTACATCTCCATAAAGCTATCCATTTAAGCCTCGTTTGTTGTAATGTAGATAAGATGGCAAACGAAGAAGGTCTTATTGTTCAAGACCGCGAGACGTACCTTAATTACTGTGTCCCATGTCCTTGCTCTCAATGCAAGTTGGCAATTGGACGAAAACGCCGATTGTCTATAGAACACGTACGACGATTTGGCGAGTTTCAATTTGAGATCATTGATCAGGCGATTGCGGATTTTCAGCAAACGGTAATTTGAAGTTAGCATTTTTCATGCATTGTACTCTGAAGCTAATTGAAAACCATACACAATAAGATTGGGTCTTGTTGGCAAATTTTCTATCCAGGGGATGATGTCTCGACCCAAGGGGGAGTGCACCCTTTGCGGCCAATTAGAAGAGTTCGTGGATGTGCGATGGATGGATTGTAGGAGCCAATCAACCACTCGCAAGGCCTATCTATACCGTCAATGCCAGAGGAGACAGACAACCTTCCCGACCTGCCTACAATCTTGGAGCTTGAGATGGAGGCAATGATCGATGCATTGATTCCCATGGATGTTGAGACATCTGACCCGCTTAGAGAGGAAGCATCCATACCATTATATGATGGGTGCCGAGTATCTCGGTTGAAGACATTGCTTGCACTCTTAAGTGTGCAAGCAAAATACGGTTGGAGCGATACGAGTGTGACTGAGTTATTCAAGTACCTTGCACACAGGCTTCATTGAATTTTTTTTAAACAGTATTATTGCAAACATTTGTGTTTTTTCAAGGTGTTTTATGATTTTTTTTAGGTTATTGAAATATCATATATTGCCACCTGCAAATACCATGCATGAGTCTCATGATGATGCATGACATGTTTTACGGAAGCTTGGCATGGACTACAATAACATCCATGCATGTATCAACGACTGCATATTGTTTCGAGATGAATATAAGACTATGGAGACATGTCCAAAGTGTGGTGCTCACAGGTATCGACAGGACTTGCAAGGGCAAACCATCCCTCAAAAAGTTCTCAGACACTTTCCGCTCATCCCCTGCATAAACCATATGTTTTGCACGTCTGCCATGGCAAGCTTGACAACATGGCATGTGCAGAATAGGTCCACGGATGGAGTTCAACGAATATCAGCAGATTCGCGTGCATGGAGCCACATTGACTCTACCTTCCCAGGCTTTGCGCGAGAGCCAAGGAATCTTCGGCTCAGTCTCGCCATGGATAGTGTGAACCCATTCGGTCTGTGCTCGACTTCTTACAGTGTGTGGCCTATAGTGCTTGTCAACTACAACATCCCTCCATGGCTTTCTACAAAGAAATGACATCTCATCCTTAGCTTGCTCGTCCCGGGCCGCTACAAAGTAAAAAATATGGACGTGTATTTTTGTCCATTAGTTGATGAGCTTAAGTATTTGTGGGAGGAGGGGGTCACGATGCAAGATATGAGCAGGCGCGATGGTCGGCGGTCAGCCAACATTCGAGCCATTCTCATGTGGACGATGCATGACTTTTCGGAATTGGGAGAGTGCTCAGGTGAGCAGACCTTTGTTCTCGCTGGTAATATCTATATTTTATTTCATTCAATAAGTATTCACTAGGTCGTGGATCGCCTTGCAGGTCTGGTTACCTCAGGTTATCGTGCATGTCCATTGTGTGGGCCACAGTTAGACTCCCGAAGGTCATGAACCATGAAGAAGATGGTATATCAAGGACATGCCGCTTTCTTGCTAGAGGATCATGAACTCAGGGAAGGTTTTCTTGGACGACCTCCAGC
Source organism: Lygodium microphyllum (assembly GCF_053477565.2). Classification (NCBI taxonomy): domain Eukaryota; kingdom Viridiplantae; phylum Streptophyta; class Polypodiopsida; order Schizaeales; family Lygodiaceae; genus Lygodium; species Lygodium microphyllum. The sequence goes on from NC_141139.1 coordinate 10,855,569, forward strand.
ACGTATGAACACTGCAAGCTGGTACGAGATGAAAATGGTAAACCTGGAATCACATCCAAATGGATGAAGTGGAGATTGCTGGACCTGTCCATACGCGATGGATGTTCTTCCTGGATCGCTTCATGAAAACCCTGAAAGGCTTTGTGCGACAACGAGCTCATCCAGAAGGTAGCATGGCGGAAGATTGGTTGGTGTCAGAGGCGTTAGTGCATATCTCACAATGGCTACCAACGGTGGAACCAAACAATGAAATGCTATGGACACTAAAAGACGATGATAGGCTGACTGGAGATGTGGTGGTTGGAAATGGGGCAGAAAAAAGAATGGATACCTCAATGGAAGAGAAGGTGAATCGCTTTTGTATGTTGCACCATGCCTCCATGGAGACGTGGCTCGCCAAGTACCAGATTGCAAGGCAAGATCGAGAGGAAGCGCGAGCTGAATTCCAACGCAGTACATGTCACCGACCGATTCGATATCCCAAAGGCATGGAGGAGATGCCACGGTTTATGTCAACACGATGGTTGCATGGAGCCTTGACCGTAGCATCCAGCGAAGGGACAAAGGTCTCAATGGAGGAGTGGGAGTTCTCGAGGGGATGTAGTCCAAAGGTAATGACGGGTTTAGAATGTGTCGTATCTAAATTTGCTTGCTACATCTAATTTGAGTGTTTCAATGTGCAGTACAAAATATATAGTGCAGCGTGGTCGTGCGGACGGCATTTTCGAGTGGAGCGTATTGACAAAATGCGCTCCATAATGGATTGTGGTGTCATGGCAAGGTTTAAGCAAGAGAGCCGGCGATGAGCAACGGATCCGAACACGGTTGTGGATGAGATGGAGTATTTCGGGAACTTGCAAAGTATTATTACGGTGGATTACCGTAGCTTCTCCATGATACTATTCGATGTGCGGTGGTTCAAAGTGGTACTTGGAGGAGCTGGAGCAACAGTTCGACGAGGTCCATCTGGATTTCTCGAAATAGATTGCGAAAAAAAATGGACGGATTTGCGCGACACCTTTGTGTTGCTGGCCCATTGTGAACAGGTGCAAATAGTCATTTGCTTGCTAATTGTAATACGACATAGTTTATGTCACAATGGTTTGAACTCGCTTTGTAAGTGTTTGTGAACAAGTAATCTTCCATCCAAACCCCCGACAACCTCCATGGTGGTATGTTATACCTTCAACTCCTCGAGGTGCGAGAGTATATGATCAAAGCGATGTTCCAGGCATAGATGAAGAAAATATGCAAATAGAGGGGTCGATATTACAAGGGGTGGAGGCCAGCACAAGCTTGGAGCCCGCATCGGCTAACAATGATGGAAATACAGAAGTCGTGGAATTTTTTGAGAACGAGGCAGACTCGTTCTTTTGTGGTGACATGTCTATCGACCTTCCAGTGTATGCAGAGTTGTGTCAGGAGATTAACATGGGACCATAGAATACTTCATTCTTGGAGAATTGTATTACTCAATTCGTTGTTTAGATCTTCCATAAAGGTAGACAAGATATGCATTTTACGAGAGATTTTTCAAAAATGATTTATATTAATGTGCTTTGTATAGTTTAAATTGATTATTTTAACATCATTTTTTATCTATGTAGGTATCGACATTTTCAGGATGAGTCGAGGGATGAGCGATGAGGAGTTTCAGGACATGATGACACGCATGTCTCCAGATCAGCTCGCGAGAGTCAGAGAGATGGCAGACCAGGAGCTGTCTCGTTCTTCGTCAGAGCGCTCCGCTACATCAGCTTCATCGCGATCAGATGCTTCAGCTTCGAGCAAACGATCTCGATGCTCGCGACTTGGGCCAGAGGGAGGGACTGCGACTGTAGGAGGATGAAGGGGGTGCTGTTGTGGAGACACGGACGTGGTGTCTCCATCTCGTTGTTCAGCTGGAGCTGCGTCACCTCTAGGATTTTTCACACCTGTGGGGACATCCACTCTAGTTACTTCGGCTTTTGTGCAGCCGGCGGCAGATGGCATGCCTTTTGGTGGCACTCCTTTTGGTGGCACCCCCTTTGGTGCACCCCTTTGAGTGGCACTCCGGGAGAGGGTACCCGCGTCGGTACACCGGATGTACAGGGGTCTCCTGGATATGCCCAGGAGCATGGACGGAGATGGGAGAGGGCCCATCTTAGGCAGACTCCTAGGGGTTATGGATACCTAGTGGATAGTAGGTCAGGAGCCATCATCATGAATGATAAGGGGAGGAGGGTGATGGCTCACATGAGGGAGTTGTGCCAACAAGTTTTTCGGCACAACGTCCTGGATCATTGGAGGAACATACCAGAGGGGAGCAAGGACTACATAGTAGCATCCTTGCACGAGGAGTTCCTGATGCCAACCGCAGTAGATAGATTCTCTATGGACTGGATGATGGATTGCATGCGTGCATACATGTCACATAGACGATCCGACGCACGCAAGGCAATCAAGAGTGGGGCTCCAAAGCCCGAGTGGTTAGATGCAGACGACTGGCGCCGACTGAGGGAGAAGGCTACAAATTCGCCAAGACGTTGGAGTCAGCAGCGGGAGGCGGCGAGGGCAGGAATCGAGGCCGAATTGGTGCATCATCTTGGGAGTGGCGGCCACAGGACATATTCGGAGGACTTTGTAAGTTTCTCCTTTGTTTTGCTTATTTGTTTTTTTGAGATATTCTTTGTACTGACAATCCTGTTTCTAACAGTTAGAGTTTTGTTTTCTTTGCAGCACTCCGTTACAACTCGCGATCCGCAAGACCTTGAGACTCGATATGCAGAGAGGCACGGTTTCAGGGCATTGATCGACCGATTGTATAGACGCGACGGCCTTGTAAGTCACTCATCTTTCTTGTCCGTAAGTTACCATGAGATATTTGAATGCATTATTGTATGGTGGATTGATATGTTGTTTCTTTTTCTGCAGAATCCGTTCGATGCTCCTTTGCAGCAGGACGAGCTTTCGGGGGACGAGGATTTGTAGCTCACCCTTGGATCCTTAGAGCTCACACACCTTTAGTTTTTAGTCGCCTGATCTATGTAGACATTTTCTATGTATTAGTGATATCGTTTCATAAATTGTATCAATCGCATTTTATGCGATCATGTATTTATTTCATGTATCAGTTTTATGATTTCAGTATACATTCTTTTTGTTTGCAAACACTTTGTATGCAGCAGTGTAGAAACTATTTTGTATGGCTCTCATACAGCACACAGTACTATATGCCCTACCACAAATTTTTTTTTTCTCTGTTACCGTCGCTATTTGCGTTGCAAATTTACTGTTCGCGTCGCTATTGGTGTCACTATGAGCATCGCAAATTCTCTGCAACCGTCACTATATGCATCGCTATATGCGTCAATATATGCGTCGCATATAGCAACGCATATAGCGACGATTCTATGGCGTCGTCAATAATGACGCTTTTTGTGACGACGAGGGCAAATTTTGTTGTTTGTATTTTCGTCGCTTTAAACGTCGCTATAAGGTCTATATCTTGTAGTGAAATTCCACCAGCCTGGACATCTAGCAACAAATTGTCATTCAAAGAAGCCACCAACTCATATCTACTATCTTGGAGCCATGGACGAAGACGAACATAAGGATATGCCTGATTTCACTGAAGATGAGGATGACATTACTACTATTTTCGATACTTTACCAGGTATGCCTACTCCACATTCTTTATTGACTATGAAATGTTTGGTGAATGGAAAGGAAAAGACTATTTTGCATGATGACAGTAGTACTCATGATTTTATTTTAGCAAAATTGGTAAAGGAATTGAAATTACAGACTGTATCTATGCATTATCGTATAAAAGCTGCATTTTTAGGTACTAGGTATAATGGTACACAGGAAGTGCAAGATTTAGAGATTCAAATTGGTTCATACACTGAAAGAAGAAATTTCTTAGTTGTTCCATTACAATCGAGTGACATTATTCTAGGTATACCTTGACGACACCAGCATAATCCAGATATAGATTATTCCACACATACAATGAATATTAATTTTCAAGGAAAAATCTATCACATTATATGGTATGCATGCATCTAATGTTTTTCCACTGCTTTCGCATACTCAAGCTAAACGTGCATTACGCAAGAGTAGTAAATCCTATCTCATTTGGGTGAATAAATTGCAAGTAAAGGAAAATCATATGCACCCTAGGCATAAGGAATTTCTTGCATATTTTAAGGACTGTTTTGTAGAAGGCCTACCACCAGGTTTACCTCCTTCACGTCCAGAAGACCATAAGATAGATTTGATCCCTGGCACACAACCAACTTGCAAAGCACCATATAAGCACAACCAGATAGAGCAAAAAGAAATCCAGAGTCAAGTTGAGAAATTACTAACTAGAGGTTTGATTAGACCTAGCAGTTCTCCATTCGGTGCACATGTATTGTTAGTCAATAAAAAGAATAATACCTATCGTATGTGTATTGACTATCAAGCTTTAAATAAGATCACTGTAAAGAATAGGTATCCTGTTCCTAGAGTTGATGACCTTATGGACAAACTGCAAGGATCCTCTATATTTAGTAAAATTGACCTTAAGTCTGGTTATCATCAGGTGAGGCTAGATAAGTCTGACATATTCAAGACTGCATTCAGAACACAGTTTGGTCATTACGAATTTTTGGTCATGCCATTCGGATTGACTAATGCACCTGCTACCTTTAGTAGAATGATGTACCGTATCTTTTTGAAATATCAATATTGTGTAATTGTTTTCTTTGATGATATTTTGGTGTTTAGTCAAAATGAGAAAGAACATTATGAGCATTTGTCATTGGTTTTTCAGTTATTGAAAGAAAATCAACTATATGCAAATCCTGAAAAGAGTGAATTCTTTAAGACAGAAGTTGAGTATTTAGGTCATATTGTATCATCTGATGAAATTAAAGTTGATCCTAAGAAAATTGATGCAATATTGAATTGGCCTGTTCCTAAAAACGTGCATGAGTTACGCTCATTCCTTGGTCTTGCTAGTTTCTATAGGAAGTTTGTACGTAATTTTTCATTACTTGCTTTACCATTAACCAAACTTTTGAAGAAATGAATTTTTTATCAATGGACCGAAAATCAACAAAAATCCTTTGACTTACTCAAACATGCATTAACCAATGCCCCTGTTTTACAGTTGCCTAACTTTAATAGACCATTCTTTCTAGTAGTGACTGATGCTAGTGGATCAGGAATAGGAGCCGTACTTATGCAAGACAATCATCCTATAGCATATTCTAGTTGTAAGCTGAAACCATCTGAGCTGAAATATTCCACATATGACAAAGAACTATTAGCAGTTGTACAAGCATTAAGACAGTGGAAACACTACTTAATGGGTTCAGAATTTATGATAAAGACTGATCAGCAAAGTATTAGACATTTACTTAGCCAACCTCAAATCTCTGACCGACATATCAAATGGGCTTCCTTCATTCAAAGTTTTCATCCTATCATTCAATACCAACCTGGAAAAGAAAATGTAGTGGCTGATGCATTGAGTAGAAGACCTGCCATTCATAATATTTCTGTCATATCTTTTGATTCTTTGATTGCTATGAAAGATACATATCACCAGGATATTACTTTTCATTCTGATTGGAACAAATTAGTTCAAAATAATTTCATTCCTGTTGATTCATTCTCATATAATGATGGATTTATGTTTTATGAAAAGAGACTGTGTGTTACTATTCCATTCCGATCTTTTGTTTTGAATGAAATTCATTGTCCTCCATATCAAGGTCATAGAGGTATCATATCTACCTTACGTATGTTAACTGAAGATTTTTATTGGCCGCATATGGATGCATATGTATCTAACTTTGTTTCTGAATGTTTGATTTGTCAAAGAATTAAGAGACATCATGGTAAACAGTATGGATTACTTATGCCTTTGTCTATTCCATCTAAACCTTGGGAACAAATCTCTATGGATTTCATTACTGGTTTACCAAATACTAAATCTAACCATGATATGATTTGGACAGTTGTAGATAGATTTACTAAACAAGCATATTTCATTCCATGTAAGAAAACTTTAACAGCATCACAAGCAGCACAATTGTTTTTGAAAACTATTTTTACTAACCATGGCTTGCCAAAAGTTATCATTTCAGATCGTGATTCTAGATTTTGTAACAATTTTTGGATTACTCTGTTTGCTAACCTAGGCACAAAGATTGATTTCTCATCTGCATTTCATCCAGAAACTAATGGACAAATAGAAGCCACAAACAACACCATTCTAGATCTTTTACGTGCATATACTATCTCTAAACCTCAGACATAGGACACTCATTTGCATTTATTACAGTTTGCATATAACAATACACCGCATACATCTACTTATGGATATAGATTATCTACACATGTTGCATCTTTGTCTAATAGAATTCAGAGTGCTGATGATATTGCTAGTATGCATAACAGTATATTTGATGAAGTTAAAGATATGATTGCTAAAGCCCAGCAATCATATACCAAACAAGCCAATAAGAAAAGACAAGCCATGAATTTCAAAGTTTATGATTATGTTTGGCTGAGAATAGAAAAACGTAGACTGCAAAGTGTAGATAGACATCTAGTTGTCAAACTAGCTCCTAGATTCTATGGACCATTTAGAATCATTCATAAAATTAATGACAATGCATTTAAGTTAGAATTACCATCTCATTGGAAAATTCACAATACATTTCACATTAGTTTACTGAGACCATTTAGAGGCCAATTACCTGTCCACCCTGTTTACGAAAACCCACCTTTATTAGAGGAAGAGACTGAAATACTTGAACCAGAAGCTATCATAGACACTCACTTTATGACCACTAGAACTGGCCGAAGGTATTTTAGATATCTAGTTAAATTTAAGAACCATCCTGTAGAGGAAGCACAATGGATGCACGCTAGAGACTTAAATGCTTTCCCCACTCTGTTAGCTCCACATTGAGCTAATAGCAATTGAGGTCAATTGCTATCCCACCCCGGGGGTATGATGCTGCCAGGAGGCATATTTCACGGTGGATTCTGTGCCACGGTGGATTCCGTGAGGTTTTACGATGGGTTCCGTAAACTTTGATGACCGGAGCTCATACACAAAGAGGATTCTTTGTGTGAGAAGTTGATGGGGACGCTTGTCCTTTTCAGGCGTTTCATTAATTTAGTGTGTACATGGGTGATTCCATAGCGGGTGATTCCACAAAATACATATTAAATTAATAAACGTTTATGAGTTTAGAGTGCGCACTCGTAATAAACTAAGGTTAGGATTTTTTTCTAACCAGTTGATTTACTTATGTAGCTGAAGACTGCTAGGTATTCACTTTTGTCGGTTTAATTGTATTATTTTACTATCGATTGTGAATGCTTCAGTTGATGTGTAGAGATAGCAGCAGTGGCGGAGGAAAGCATTGGAGTTTAGCGAGTATTCGACCTATGGATTATATTTTGATAGGCGCCACGCCTATATTTTGTCATGTCTATTGAGGCATCGATTATTTATCATTATTTTGTATGCGCCTATGCACACGGATATGTTATTTCTATTTGGACATTGTGTTGGGCGTGCCAGACTCTAAGGGCACCGTCCATTAGCTTTATTCTTATTTTTGTAAAAGCAAACTCAAAAGCTAAAAACTTGATATATTTTTGTAAATTGGGCTATTATTGAGCATGAAGAAGAAATATACATAAAAATACATGCTTTGTGAAGCGCTCACACAAGGCATGGGGGGAGATTGAACCCAATTGGTCTTTTGGCTCTTGTCGTTCATGCTTTTTACATTGTAATTTGTGCAAAAAGGTAGAGTTCATTGTTCTTGGGGACCTTCCGGGATTCACTACGTGAGCATACAGCAACCGATCTGTGCACCAGTATGCGCATAGGTGCTCAGTTACATATTTCATTATTTGACATTTGTATTTGGGAACAGCCCGACCAACTTTTGGATGCCCAAACACCTTACTCTATATTTGGGCAAAAGCAAACACAAAAGCCAAAAGTATGCTTTTTGTAAAGTGGGTTATTTTTTAGCTTAAAGATAAATAAATCTATAAATGCATGCCTTATGAAGCACTCACACAAAAAATGGGGGGAGATTGCACCCAATTTGTATTTTTGTCTCATGTCATGCAAATTCTCTTTTGCTTTTATGAAGGTTTTGTAGAGTTTATTGTTCTTGGGGACCTTCCGACATTCACTATTATAACATGTCCACTAGAATCATCCAGGACACATCTTAGTAGTCCATCAGAAAAGATGTCTAGAAAGCTCCGCCCGGCACTCCCATGGAATGTTACAGCCTTCGCAATCTAGGGCTTTCTGCATCTGCCACGTAGTGGAAGTATTCTGGCCATTTCCACTTAGGATCGACCGGATTTAGGGTTTTCCTGATTGGTCATTTCCTAACAGCAACTAGCGTCGGACCCAAGCGAACTATTTTAGGCAAAAACGCCAGGTCCGAAGTAGATTCATGCTGCACTTGGTTAAAGGAGAATGGGAAACGAGAGGGATGCAAAGCTCAACCTCTCTGCCATAAGGCATAGTCCCATTCCGTTTCCCTAAAACACCATAAATCGGGTAAGACATAACTCTAGGTCAATGCTTCCGTTGTTCGTGTCCTTTGACGATCATCCCGCTGTTCTTCGAGATTTGAGAAAAGTTCCCGGTCAACCGGGACCACCCAACCGTAGGACGGACCCATGGCCCATCCTCCGCACTTTCCTCGGTTTGTTTTAGTTATGTAATTATCTAACACATTAATTGGACATGTAGCAATCATCTTCTTTAATTAATCCGATAAGCACTGGTTCCTTCACATAATCTTATCACGTGACATAGAAAAACAATATCAGACAAGTTCTTTATTAACATATCATCATATTTATCTTTGAAATACAAGGAGTTCTGCCCGTAGGCTTGTCCACAATCCGCCCGAAGGCTATCTAGCAATCCACTGGAATCACTCTTCTAGGTTTCTGCACGTAGACTAGTATGCGGGCCTCGAGATCCAATCCCGAGTCATGTTAGCCTCTTGTGTAGGACCCCGAAGGCGAGGAATTTATGGTCAGAGCCCCCCCTGGCACCCAAGCGTCCTCCTGCTCCAAGTAGCGCTCAACGGAGAGACCTCTCACGGTGGGTTCGGTCCACATTCCCGGCGCGGTCAACAACCCCCTTGGTTAGGGTAAAGCAGGCAATCGGGGGTAACTGAAGCTGCCACTCCCTTCAGGCCTTCAACCTGAAGTATAGATACTTATTTATTTTGTAATTCATTGGGTATTTCTACGTTTATATTAACTTTTAGAAGGAAATATCGAGATCACCTCCACACGATTTGTTATCTATGTGTCAATTGATTTTTCAATCCTAAACTTTATTGATTTGAGGTAAGGTAAATGCAATTAATCTTCCTTTTTCCTTGCGAACAAAACTCATGCTAAATAAGCAATCTTTCCCTTACTAAGTTATGGAGTTAGCAATGATAACTTCCTAGAGTTTAAGCATCGCAAGAAACCTTTCATGATTTGCACCTTCCATGATGATTCGTTGTAAAAAATTTAGGGGTTAATAGTGCAAGATGCAGTTTTATACCTTCTAGACTTAATCGAAGTATACTACTTTAGTGGTTAAATAATCTTGCTAATAATTTGTTTCAATGCATAATGCTTTTTGAAGGAAACTATGTTTATACTTTATTTATTTTGCATGTTCAATTAAACTAAATTCCTTCGTTGTAAATAACTAGGAAAAAATATATCTTATCCCTAACAATTCATCTTACATGATTGAATTAAAACCGATATAAAATTAAGAAGGAAAAACGTGGGTTTGGGGTGAGATATCCACATGGATATCGGGAGATGACCCTCCCGCAGCTACTCCTTGGACTTTCTTTGGAGGCATTGCTGTTGTAGCCCTTCGAACGTGGAAGCAACTTTACACTCCTTCTCAGAATTCTACCGTCGCTCCCTTGCACATCAATACTCTTCTTCTCTTTTTCGAGTAGGGGAGAAACCAAGTCCAAGGTATTTTGGAACTGTTAAGGGTCTAGCCACGAGGAGGGGTAATAAGACCTTTAAGGTCTTAGTTTCTTTGGGAGGGAAAGGTTTACAAAGCCAAAAAAAAAGCCCTATAGGGGTATATACACCGGGAAAAGGGTGTGTGTGTGTGTGTGGTTCCAAAAGGCATAAGAAGAGGCCTTGGGAGAACTTTGGACACGGGAGTGAAAGGTATAGGAAGGGGGATCTCGATAAGGCCTTAGGGGTTTTAAAACCCGGGGGGGGGGAGACAAAGGCCAACACAAGGGGGCGAAGGGACACGAGGGGGATGAAAAGGGCTTAGGGGGATTTAAAAACCCCGGGGGTGAAAGGGTAAGAGGGGAAAGGTGAAGGGTGAAAGGGGCTTATAGGGGTTAACCATGGGGGGAAAAGGGGGTTTTAAACAGACCACGGGAAGGTGCTTAAATCCTGGTGGGGGTTATAAAAACCCGCATGGGAAGGGCCTTATGAGAGCCTCACAGGAATGGGGGCTTGGAAGAGCCCTTAGAAGCTTTCAAGAAGCTTCTAAGACTTCAAATCTCTACACGTGGCAGGCAGGGAAAAAGGATAGGAAACTTGCTTGCAGCCATGACTCTTCAGACGTCATCAATTGGCAACGGCGCTGGCAACGTTCACAACTCTGCAGGCGGCGGCATCCGACCCTCAGCTCCTTTCCTCCATGGCCTGGCGCAATCAATCAGGCTCACGACCCTCCCTCACGATTATTCCTTTCCACACTCCTCTCACACGCACCGTTATGGCCAGTCCTTTTTTTCTTCCTTTTACTCCCCTCCCACAAGTTATTTTATATGTGAAGGGAGGGGACCTCCCCGCCCCCACGCGGCCTGAGTGCATGGCCATTCCCTTCCAAGAGCTCCAGCAAAACCAGCTTATTCATCCCCGCCTATTTCCTCTCCTCCAGCATAGCTTCGGCTGGATAATTAGATTTTTTTTTCTTTGTCATAAATTAATCCTTATCCTCTTGACCTCCTCCCAAAGGGAGGCTCATACGAGGATATTCGGTTCCTTTGTTTTATGCCAATAGAGATTGTACAATCGCACCGTCCGTTTATTCAATGCCGGCATTCCCTTGCATGAGTATCACCCAGTTTAGAAATATTTTTAACGGAAATATTACAACTATGCACACATACATCATGTGATTTGCCCACCAATATTCATCCACAATGACATTCTAGATGCAAATGCACTTCTTTTGTTAGGATCATATAACTTGTATGCCTTGTTAACATAACTATAACCCATTATGACACATTTGATAGATCTTGAATCCAATTTCCTTCTCTGTTTATCAGCTATATAAGCATAAGAAATGCTTCTAAATGCTTTCAAATGACTTATGACTAGCTTATGACAAGTAAAGGTTTCAAAATGAGTTTTACCTTTCAAGGCTTCAATATGAGACCTATTTATAAGCTAACAAGTTATAGTAACAACTTGAAATGTACCATGATCCAAATTTAACTTAGGAAATGTTGTTTTTGGTAGTCTTCTAATCCTAGTCACCACCATCCATACAAACTTTTAGTGTGAGAACTTAGATGACTAGGCATTCCCTAGGTCCAGCTTGGATGTGAAGCGTTCGGTCTCATCCCATGAGGATGAACCTGCAAGTTCCTAAAGAAACAGTTATGGTCTCTAGTATAGTTATCTAATATCAAACTTGAATGGATGCATTTTGTAAATCATCTAAGATCGAGGTAGGCAAGCACTACAATTGATTCAATAAGAGTGAGAAACAAGGGGGAGCTAAGCATCAACCCCTCTAGCCATAAGGCATAGTCTTACAATAACCCCTTGAAATGGTTCTGAACCAATTCTAGGATTGACTCAAAGGAAGGTCACACTTGCCAGTTCTTATCTTACTTGGTGAAAGCCATCTAGCTAATGAGATCCACCCAACCATAGGGAAATTTTTGTCAAGAAATCGTCCATAAGCTGGTGTATGCAGACTTATGAAGCAATACAGTTTTTACCCGACTTTACCTGTGATGATTCTGTTCCCTCTGTTGTGATAGTCGGTATTCAAAAACAGATTTCAATTACCTGTTATGGATTATCTGTTTCCATTGAACATAATAAGGGAGGAAAGTAGCCCTTAACACTTGGCGATCCTGCGAATCTTCATTGGGCGATAGGCGGAGATACAGAGAATGAACCACGCCAGTACAGGAATTCAGTTTCAGAAAACGGGTGGCAATGGGAACCTGGCTTGAGGAATTCAAGCACTGGACCACTGAGGAAGAGGAGTTTGAAGAATTTGCCCAAGCCCTACTGCAAGAATTCAAGTACTGGAAAACAGAGCAAGAGGAGATTGAATTGTATAATCAGGTATTTTTGAAAGTTAATTCTCCTGAATTGCCTGGAGACCTTGTCAGAAAAGTTAAAGGGCTGGTGTGGAAGGCAAAATTCAAACATTTTAAGTTGTTCCCTACGGAGTCTCTGGAAATAGCCTAGGAAAGGTTTTGGGGAGAACAGTGCTTATGCAGATTTCAGCATTCATATGACTTAAGGGATGCACCTAGAACGTGCAAGGGGCCTTGGTCTAAAGTCTATGGATGTGTCTGCCACTGCTGTGAGTATTGTTTACCTTGGAACTAAGGATCCATGGCTTGGAAAAGGGGGTTGGAAAAGAAAAAATGGCAAATCTAGGGGCTAACTTAACAACAGGGTGTTTCTCAACACTTTGTAATCTTCTCTTTTCAATGCGTAACCAAACATAATCATCAACTTTAAAACTCATAGCTTTTCTTTTCTTGTTAGCTTGTTTAGCCATTCGTTTAGCCATCATTCATTGAATAATGCAAATTCTCTTCATCCCTAGCCTTCTTGCCTTCAACTTCCATGGCTTCCTCTTCTTTCTGTCTCATCTTCTCACGTTTCTCTTTCTACTTCTAGTATTTCTCTCTCCTCAAATGGTATTTCTCACTCTTATTCAAACTTTCTCTCTCCTCTCAATCTTGTTTCTTACATGATCGAATTGAGAGGCATTACTTGGATTGTGTATCTATTTGCAAATCCACTTGTGGAATTCACTATATGTATACCCTCGATACACATGCATTCAAGACCTATTTATAAATATCCTTATCTATGAATTTTCCCTTAATAAAACATAACCCTTTTCTATTCAATCTATAAGTAACTCCTTTATACGGAACCCCCCTATATGTAAAAAGATGTATAAAATTGGTATTTTAAAAATCCCTTATATTGAATTCACATGATACATACATATATTTATGACAAACCTCCCGAGGCAAACCCATCATGCACTAACTACAAGGTGAAATGTGAGTAAGTGAATTGACAATATCTCAAATCTAACCTTAGATTTTATTTTCTTAGATAGAGGGATGAGTGCATGGTTCGATAGAGAAGGAATGTACAAAGGCAGATAAGAGATAGCATTGTTGTGGCACTATGTATGTACCCATGAAAAACCAAAGATAATTCTATTTTCACAGGATTTTATGTTTATTAATTGTGTGTTATTTTTTCTTTGTGATTTGCTTGATTTGACTTTTGTAGTTTAGGTTTGTTAGGAAGAGGACATGAGAAAGAGAAGAAGAGGAGAAAGAGAGTTAAGACCGAAAGAGAGAGAAAGAAGCCATGAGAGCTTGGAGAAGGAGATGAAGATGAAAGGAGACTTGTATTATAATTTGATGATCAAAAATCAAGTCCCTAACACCTTATATACCAGCCAGTGTAGCTAGTATTTCCACATTATTAAATCCCCCTCTCTTACCTTCCATCCCCACCCGAAGGTTTTTTCCCTCAAAAACAATTTGGGCACTTATGATAACTGGTCAAGAGCAGATCAGAGTACTACTCTACTACATTATTACATGGGTATACTAATGAATGAAGGGCTATTATTGTGTATGATGGGCCATTGGGTATGTACGATACAATGGCCTTATTGGGGAATTATAAAAATGAATTTTTGACCCAAATATCTTGAGTAAATGCGAGTCGTAGACAGTAGACAACAAGCTATTTACTACAGGGCCCTACTGTAGTAAATCTATCAGAACTTTCTATAGGAGACTTCAGTCGAGGCATGCTACACATCAAAATGGAGCTCTTGGTAAGTGCTTTCAGCCCATGTGGGTTGGATTTGGTTGTTCAAAGTTCAGAGTAAAATCTGGTGTAAAACAGTGAGTTGTTTGCAATCTTCCCTATGGCCATAGATAACTAATCTTCAACCAAAAGAGTCTACCAAAAAAGATGAATGCTTGTCTAAATGAGATCCCAAGCAATCCATTAACCTCCTAGATCAAAAGGTATTCTGTCATAATGATTGTCCAAGAGAAGAGAATGCCCATCAACCACATACTCCAATCCACCCGAATCAAATGGATACAATGAAGTATCCCCATAATCAAGTCCATAATCACATCCATAATCTCCAAGATCATAGGGAAGCACAATTCCATCTTCATATTCATGTATGCCCAAATCATGTATTATATCATCATCCAACATATGCCAGTCATCATAACCATGATCAAGGTACTCATTATCAAATGCGTTCAATGGCTGTGGTAAACCTTGATTAAGTGTAAACCAGTGCTCAAGATTATCATCATGAGGTTTCTCCAAGAGTCCAGTAAAATCTTCAGCATAACAATCTACATCTATGAGTGTCTCATGTGATTCATCAGCTAAGATGTCACCAGCTTGTACATCTTGCTCTTCATTTTTCCCTTCTTGTACATCTTCTTGGTCTTCTTGCTCATCTTCTTCTTGATCATGTTGCTCATTATCCCAGTGTTTTTGTTCAGATTGCTCATTTCTCTCTTCTTCATCATCAGCACTTTGAAAAGAACTCATCATTACATTTGGGTAATCATGAGGTATAAAATGATTGGGATATAGGATACCATGGTACTTATGAACTTGTTGTTAATCAAAGTTAGAAGAGTACTAATAAGTTTGACCATTATTGTCACATCCATAAGAACTGGGCTGCTCAATTAAGAAAGGTTCACATGTATAATCATGAATATGTTGCTGAAATGGTGGATACTCATAAGCATAAGCATGTTGCCCATATTAGCCATTCTACTACCAAGGTTCACTAGAATGATACTCTGCATTATGACATGGTACATCATGTTTATAAGCATTAACATGTTGTCTAGATGTACTTGCATACTACTCATGTTCATTTACATGATGTTGTTGTTCATATTCATAAGATGAATGCAGATCATAGTGTGTACCATCAACATATACATGTTGGACATAAGCATAAGCATTAACATGCTATCCAGATGTACCTGCATATTGCTCATGTTCATTTGCATGTTGTTACTGTTCATATTCATAAGATGCATGCAGATCATAGTGTGTACCATCAACATATACATGTTGGCCATAAGCATAAGCATTTGATTCAAGTATTGCTCCTTCTTTTCCATCCGCCTTCATAAGAGAAATATACTGATCAATTAAAGCTCCAAGTGTGTTAATATTAGCATGTGTTTGAAGCTAACCTTGTTCACTAGAGCTAGAGCTATTTATCTCCATTGCCATTGTAATCAAGTTGCTTTTGGAATATTCCAAAGCATGGTAGAAGCCAGCTACATTAGTATCATGTGATCACGGATCCTCAAAGAATGCATAGGTATCTCATGGTTCTGCAATTGACTATAGATTGTCACAGGGCAGCAAACATGTGGCACAGGTCACATGGCAGCAAAAATCTGACACATGTGGATGATAAATGTTGCAGGAATCCCTTTAGATGATAGTAATTTGGTCAATAATTACTCCAACTGGGTTACAATCATCTTCATCTCAATATATTGCCAATTTGCACTTTGCATTCCAAATAGTTGTGGCCCAAAAGGAAGTACATATAGTGGATTAAATGCTGTCTCAAATGGTTTTCATTAGTCACACCAAGACCTTTGTCAACTCATGTAGATATGCTTTATAAATGATATGCCATGCTCATCTTAGCATGTAATAAACACACACAAAACTGGCCTTCCTATAGATGCCTCAATTTTGAATGATGAATCAGGTTCTGTTCCTTGTGATATGATGAGCCACACTAGAAACTCAAAGTTAAATCCTTCATAACCTATTTAGGGAAACTAAACTTAATCACTCTGCCCAATTCTCAAAACAGCATGCCATTTCTCCTATTGAAGTTCAACTCTGTAGATTCCCAAAGTTGGAATACCATTACTACAACTAGCATATCCACAGTGACCATTGCTCCATTGAATGGGCACTCAACTCCTATTGGCATGGATAAGCAACACAAAGACATTCCTAGGCATGTGTGCTTCCAACTCCAAGTCCTCATCATTTTAGTCTCCGAAATTCCAAGCTTCAACATTGGTTTTGTGATTCATGTCTAACAAACCAACATTGGCTACGAATAGTCTTTAGTATAATGTGGCAATAGCATCACAACAGTGTTTTAGTGTTTTCCACTACATCGTCCTTCTTTTAATGAATCTGTAGATTGCAGGATCAGGTGCCTGATTCAATAGAAGCAACAACCACTTTGAGTGCAACCAAAGTCAACAATAGACCTGAATTTGACATCTTCAAGATCTAATTCAGTGGTTCTGTGTACAACAATTGCCTAATTTACCATAGAGTTTATGATACTGCTTTAACACTGTGGATCTTCAGAGCATGCTCATAAAGCTCTGGATGACAAGTTGATTGCAACAATCATATTTTAAATGAAAACTGTGCTATATTGAATGACCAAGTTTCAGAATAGCTTGCAAACTTGAAGGTGAAGGTCAATAGGCCAGTGCATGGAGCACACCTAGTGTTTACCAAAACAAGTCTGTGTTCTCAACTATGTGAATTGCTTTCTATCAGGATTGAAGAATCACTAAGAAATTTCTCAATATATTCTTTTGTGCCTTTGTTGGTTGAACTTTTGAATCATGAGTACAACCTTGATATGATGCTTCTAAGAACTCAGGAACTTACCCACCTGTGCAATGTGCTACTGACATCATGTGCTATTGTAGTACATTATGGTGCAGTTCCTTGCTTGTGTGCATGCTTGTTGACTATAGAATACATTGACCTGCCAGGGCAATCCTTGCAAACTCTTGAAAATATTTCTCATGAGCATCCAACTGCCTATTTACGAGGAGGAGCACTACTTGCTGTTTTGTCATACCTCGACTTTACTCCACTGGCATGCAGAGAGTTGCTGTTCTAGCTGTTGCGACATTATGCTGACAATTGCCTTTGGATGCCTCTAATTTTGTGGTAGAAGTTGTTCCCATCCTGAAAAAACTTATTCAATACCATGACACAAAGGTTGTAGAACATGCTTCAATTTTTGTGACTTGCATAACAGAGTCTTTTGCTTTGTCTTCTAAAAAGCTAGACATGTTGTGCTCTCATGGCTTGATACCTCAAGATATGTGCCTCATCTTTGTCAATACTCCTAGCAGTGGAATGGTTTCACAAACTTCTCTCAGCAATTCAACTTACACGAGTTTGATGTTATCCACTTGTGCCAACCATCAGCTAAAGGTAGCATATCTACATCCATCTTGGATACATATTTGGAAGACTGTTGTGGAGGATCAATATTTTCCCGAAGCTCCTCAACTTAGCACGTTGGAAACCATGATTTTTTTTCTGACAGTAAAGGTTCAGCCACTTGGCCTAAAGAGAAGCTTCCATCTATTCAACAAAGTTTGGATGATAACAACAATCTTGGATGCTACTCCCGAAGCCTCCATAGTTGCCACTGTTGCAGGCATTAGGAAGGGTCAAGACTCTACTTATATGAAATCCCAGGGAGAAAACAAAAATATCCCTTATCTAGAAGTTGGAAATAGGAAAGAAATGCCATCACAAATGCTTTGAAAGTGACAGCCCTCACAACACTCATTTGGTGCCCTTGCGCTTAGCTTGCTCTAATCAGTATAGTTTTATAGCCCATTCCAATCTGGATGAGTAATGCAATAACCCAGGAACCCACATAAAGAAACACCATACTTCTGTAGCAAAGTTGTTTCCAAGCTTAAAAGACCTTATTGTGACTGTCATGTTTGCCAAGGGCGAGGAGCAAATATGTGCTCTGAAAGATATCCGGCCCCAAATGAGACTAATATGACAATATTCCTAGAATTGTCTTGTAGTGGCTCCTTGTTTTGGAATTCTTTTGATTATTCAGTGTGTCATTTAGTAGTGTGGCTGATCAGATCAAGCCAAAGCCATGGAGCCGGAAGACCTACTATATATAGGAACTATCACAATTGTTATACTTCTCCTTCCCCACCACCTAATTCTCCTGATAGTGCTTTGAGCTTCAAGGCCACTAGTCCTTTCTCAGCTGTAATGCCTGCTCTCAGCAAGTCTTCTACCAAGTCCAAGCTAGTTGTAATGCCTCCCTGCCTCCTCAACCACTTGCAAATACTTGCCAAGTAGTTTTGCAAGCGTAGGATTCTGGTGGTAACAATCAGAGTTCGCCCCTTTGATCATGTTGCTGGAGTAGATACCTCAAAGCAAACCATGTTTGAGATCGTTCGTTTACTGTGGGTAGAAAACTGTCTTCAAGGCTTCAATAGCTCTATCTTTGCATATGGATAGATGGGAAGTGGCAAGACTTATACAATGTGGGGAGCTACCCATGATCTAACACCTGCTCATCAACCTCCAAGTGAAGAGAGAGGCCTTACTCTGCGAGTTTTTGAGCATCTTTTTCAAAGAATAAAAGAGGAAGATATGAGAAACATTGACAAGAAACTCCAGTATCAATGCCGATGTTCCTTCTTAGAGATCTATAATGAGTAGATTTCTGATTTGCTGGAACCTCATCAGAAGGCTCTCCACTGGTGCAAAAGTGTGGGCATTGTCTTCTAGAAAATGGGACAGGTGGCAGGAGCAAGTTCAGAGGCCTTCTTCCTCAAGCTTGTTTACACTGTTCATGCCTCATCAAATTGACTTGTGCAGGTTGACCATAATGAGACGGCAATTCATGTATGGGCAGATCATGGCAAAGGAAATCTACCAAAGAAGAAGATGAGGATAGAAGTGATAGGAAAAGATCTGAAAGATTAAGAGCCAAGGAAAAGTGGAAATGACCAAATGACTGCTTAGAATGAAGCTCAAGGTCCCTGGGAAGCTCTGGTAGAAGCCATCTGATCAATGGAGGTGGGAGAGAAAAGATCTAGGGTGGTTTTCCTCCATGGAAACTTGGCCGAAGCTTGAGAATGAAGAGAGAGAAGACTGTTCCTGAAAACCAACCAGGCTTGCCTCTCTTCTACTCCATTTACCATTATCTTTTAAGACAATACCTTCAAAATCGGCCAAAATTGACCCACGAGCTGCTAAATCTCGTCTTCGAGCCTTTAAACTTATTCCAAGACTCCATTAATGCTCTTGACTACTATCCTTCTGGTCCTTGACCTCTAGGTCCTTTAGTGGTCCTCCATTTTTTTCCCTATCCCTGTGTATCTAAAGCTTCTTGGATTTTTAACTGAAAATGATGGTAACTAAGCATGTAAGGTAACTAAACGAATCAAAACTAGAGCTTTGATACCACTTGTCAGGAGGAGGATAGGAGAAAGAGAAGAAGAGGAGAGAGAGAGTGCAGAAGAGAGAGAAAGACTACAGGATGAGAGAGAATGAAGCCATGAGAGCTTGGAAAACGAGATTGGTATTATAATTCGATGATCAAAAATCAAGTCCCTAACACCTTATATACCAGCCAGTGTAGCTAGTGTTTCCCCATTATTACATCCCCCTCTCTTACAAGGTTTATTTTTTCATGGTTTTGTAAGTGGTCCAATGGATGTAGATAATTGAGATGCCCAAGTGTTTCCATGATGCAACTAAGGTGTCGAATCCTCGAAAGAAAAGTCTATGTGGAAGAAGTATACAAGAGAGTTAGACTAGTCAAGGTGAGTAAGCAAAGCTATCCCAAACTGTCCAATGACAAGTCAAGTAATCATGAGAAATGCCCATTTCCATGAATAAGTGTTAACAAGGTTTAAATGTTAATTAGCCAAAGTAGGATGGGTATGCTCAAGAGTTAGTGACCATATAGTGGTCAAGGTTTAGAGTGTACCTCCTACTATAGGTTTTGGATAAAGGAAGTTTTATTATTTTTCTTGTAAGATAGACATTTTGAAAGGTTTTGGGGCTAGAGTACTTGGGATGACTAGAAAAGCATCCAAAGTTGTTCTTGTATTGTCAAAGATAATACTTTATCTTGTATTAATGCAATAAGATTTTTGGCTACTATAGAGTGGTCAGGCTCAGTCTTGACAGTGTTGAGCCAGGCCTAAAACTTAGGTTTGTGTGTGTGTAATCCAAGAGTATACTTGTCGTTGATAGATTGATTTATGATTTCTTTACAAGTTTCTTTTGCCAACTCTTGAATTTGATTATTTTCTTGAACCCGTGCTTTGTGTCTTAACACATACCCCCTCAACAATCTAGCCAACACAGTCAAAGATCTTAAAGAAATAAGGGTCTTGTCTAAGTCCTAATGTTGCACAAAAGCCCAACAAGCATGCTAGCAACATATTGTCATACTAGGTGAAGCTAATTTGGGAATGAAGCTACATTGTATCTTGTTAAATTGGAACCAATTGCATGTGTGGTTATGGTTTGTCCTTTGTCTCTCAAACTTTGGATTTATTTTTTTGTTGAGTTGATGACTAATCTTTTGCATCATACTCATGTCTTCGGTGTGGGAGTGTTGCTTTGTTGGATAATCCCCACAACACTCATATCATAGGACACTTTAGGCTTTTCTTTTAGTGTTTGAGCCTCTTGTACCCGTTTTTTTACTTTTTCTAATATTCAAGTTGGTGTTCCATGTATGTTGGGGCAGTGTTTCTCTTTAGAGGCTATAGCCATTTCCATTCATGGAGCCACGGTGGCACTCTCTATGCGAGATGCAATTCTCTTAGTAGGTGATGTAGTATGTCCCTTGCTTTGTAGTGGTAGATCAATTATATCTCACTTTCACATTTTCTTAGCATTTTTCCCCCTACAATGGATCTGTTAGTGATGGAGGGTCCATGAATGCTTGTGTTGGCTTTCTTAATTTGTGCTCATATGATGGAACTCACAATGATATATAGTTTTAACCCTTGATAAGTTCCTTGATCATTGAGTTGATGTTGTTTCTCTTTTTTGCCCTAACATCATGATGGGTATGTATTGATGGTCCATGAGGACTACATTACCCTTTTCATCATACATGATGTGTGGGTTGGTATATTCCTCTTCCTCATTCATATCTTCCATATAATTGACTGGTGAATTGCTTGGAGGATGAGTGATAATTAGGATAAGGGGTCATGGTATGGCCAAATGGTTTATTTAAGCTCTTTGTGTGGGTAGTTTTGACTTAGTGAGAGTTGGCAAGACCACCTATGAGGACCTAGGATAGTGCGATTCCCTATTTTGTGGTAGATATGCATTGTGATGGTAGGGGTTTGGATGGGATATGCATTTGAAAACTCTATATAGTAGGCTATCTAATGTTCTAGGCATCCACAATTTGTGCACAATCATGGGGGTTGTGAAGATTGAGATGGTAGGTGACCGCCTCCACATTGCATGCATTGGATATCTTGATAGTAAGGTCATGGTTACTTCAGGGCCTTAGTGAAGTCGTGGCTCATGCTAAGTTTGAGGTTCTCCTCTCATAGATAGAACACCATTCCCTCATCTATCTCTTTTATCAAGATTTCTCTCTCAATGCAAGTCCTAAATGCACATGGCTCTATCCAAGTTCTCATTGAGATTTGACCTATCCAATGTTGAATTTCTAGCCATCGCTTTAAAATTATTTCATCTCATATGCTTTTCACAAAGGCCTTACTCAAAACCTTAGGAATAGTTCTTTTAACTACAATTGTACGGACTATAAGGGTTCTCCTCTATTTTATACTTCTCTATTTTCTTAGAAATTAATGAAATTTTCACTTGATCCAAGTTAGTAGTAGGTGTAGCACTCAGTCTTGCAAGTAGTATGCTATCCATGAGGATCATCATCTTCTTGAGGGAATCAATATTGTTCTGCAACTTCCTTTGCATTAGGTTATGATTGAGTCATTCAAAGATCCTATGGTAGTAGTATCCTAATGTTTTTTATATATCATTGTGTGCTCTGCTTCTTTCACTAGGAAACTATAATCAAGTCCATGAATTTATCTTGTGTATTCCTACTCTATCCCACTTATCTTTGGTATTGATGCTTCATGTCCAATGATGATATTTTGCTATCCTCCTTTTGAGCTATAACTCAAAAGTTGCCTAGTACACTAGTCCATTCTCCATGTACATCTTTCAATAGTCATTCCTAGTCCATTGTGATTTTTTGTTTTTATTACAAGATTTGGTGTCTTTAGTTCTTCTTAGGCTGGTTTAATTTGTTACAAATATTTTTTTTGCAATTTAAATAAATTGCTTAGTTCAAAGAACCCTATTCGTGCTCTTGTGTTCAAGCAAGCTTTTTCGTTTTCCAAAGCAACATGTGGTCAATAGTGATCAATATGAGTTCTTGCTTAAATAGGCTTTCTCTTTCAAAATAATATTTGATGTTCAAACAAGCTTGCTCTGAATGTAGTGCAAGATTTTCTTGAGGTTTCATTTCTAACTATTTTCTCTTGATCTCTACTTCTCTTACACTTTTGTTACAATGGGGTAGTACTAAGTGCAACTTTCATACAAGGTGTAAGTGCTCTTATGGTGGGTCTCCTAGATTTAAAGTGTTGCACAGTGGTGATCCTCAGGTGTGATCAATGTGACTTAAGTCTATACTACAAGATTTATGAGTGGTTTTTTTCTTCTTATCCTAGTGGAAAACCTAACAATTAACTATTTGTTAAAGAGATTTGTAAGGTGCATCTAATCAAGGTGTGTGAAAGTTTCTCTAGGAGCTAATGTACCTAATGAGTTGATGTGAATATAGTAATGCTTGACTTAAATTGACATTGTGACCTTGACTTGGGGCTTTGTGCTTCCTAGAATTGTGTATAAGGTACTAAATGAGGTGAAACTTTGGTATACATTCATTTAATGTGGTGTACTCTTAACTTATAGTGCAGTTGAATAAAGGTTAGATGTGTACTCCCTAAGGTAGATATAACTAGGTATGAATCTAATGGTGTATGTAGGTGATGGTTCCCATGGTTCTAGTATTTAGTCAAAAAATGAGTGCAATGAGGAATCCCATGCATAAGAGGGTCTTTGTCTAAATCCTAACTAAGTTAAGCCTAATCTGAGTGTACCTAGGTCCCAATTTCTAGAGTTCTTACAAGATTGTGGCGAGCCTCTAATGTGCTTAAGTGATTCATGTGAATCTAATAAGGTGAAGTAGATGAATTTCTCAAAGTGTATGTGCATACTAGTATGTTTATGTGCAAGAGTGCATCCCCAATGGTTCATGTCCGAGTGGACCTGACTTAGTGTGTGTACAAATAATATTTATGTGTCTTGGCTATATTCCCAAGTGCCTTCTATAAGAGTATTTAATTACATACATAACCACCTAGCTAGATGTATCATTGTGTAATGGTGGAAGCACTCCCCATGTGCATGAGTGCAAACTGTCATGTCTACTTCGATGCTCGCCATTTGATGCACTAGTGTGAGGGTACCTTATTGTCAGAGTGTAGAAGTGAGATGCACTCAACAAGTAATGTCCAAATAGTGAATGCGCTTAACCAATAGTGACCTAATGCACTACATTTCTATAGCATTTATGTGACTAAGATGCCTAGATTGTAAGGGGATGTGTGTGTGTCATTATGAGTAGACTAGCATAGAGAAAAAAAGGTGTGAAGTACTTTTATAGGAACAACAATGTATCCATTAAAAATCCCATTTATACAATGCGAGATCACTTGGGACACTTGCACATCTTAGTTAAATGTGCATATAACTGGGTCCGTGGTTTGCATAGTTAAATTGGTGTAGAGAGGGGTTTGTATATGCATGGGTAAAGATATGTGCATATTTGTATGTAGTTATATGTGCCTAAGAATGCTTAGATGTATGGTAAAGGAAACATGAAAAAGAGCATTGAGTTTCTTGAAACTTTTATTCATGTTGCACTATATTGCCTAGATTTATAGTGAATGTTATTTAAATGTGTTTCTGGAAACCTTTTTTCATGTTGCATTGAGTTTGTCAGAACTTCTTTTCATGTATATTAAACTTCGAACATTTAAATCCATAAATAAAAATGCACATTAAACTTGCAAGCACATTGTTATGTAAAGTCACAAGAAAATATCGTGTTTGTTAATGTAATTACTTAACATCTATATATTGTCATTCAAAAATTGGACTTGAGAGACAAAAGTATAAAATTCATGAAATTAAAAAATAAATACAAAAGCACAATGTTTACCAAGATGGATCTTCAATCTCATCTACAATGAGATCAACCCTTGGTAAACTATTTACTTCAATGTCCATCTGATCAACATCCAAACCTACAAACAAATTAATCGCACTACTAGTATTGTCTCTATACTCATCATCATTATTATCAATAATGTTTGCATGTTCATATTCATGTAGGATGCCATTGTCATGATCAATGTCTCCTACACCATGAACGTTCTCTACCTCTATTGGTTCATAATCATCATCATCTCTAGTATGAGGAGCATCATCCATAGGCTCAATAGATGTAATAGTATGGGACAACATATTAAAGTAAAATTAGAAACATATTATGACTAGGATTTCATACTGTGAAAAAAATCAAGAATAGTCCTCATTGTGTTTGAAATCTACATTTAAATAATATTCACCTACTCACATTGTTGTGATAACACAAATGTCCCATATTTCCCTTCACATAACTTTGTAGAGTTGGTAGTTATAAATCCATTGTCATGACACTTCAATGTTGCATTGGGGCCTATTTCCACCACATCCTTAAATAAATTAGCACCCATAATATATACAAAGAAGGTTTGATAATAAAGCTTGTAGATATCTTAAAGTATGTGAAATTAATCATCCATATGTTCATCGACTCTCTCAAAGCTAGCAAAGACTCAATTATCTTGGGTATTTTGGGTTTAATCAATCCTTTGAGTTCAAAAAAGCCTTCCCTCATGCCACATAGCATTGAACATTGTGCACTTTATCAAAAGAATAATGATTTTAGATAAATACCATAATGTTTCTAGATTAAAAATTATTATTAAAACAAGACATTACACATACATAGCTTTGGCAAGCATCCTCAAGAAGAATATTATATAATTGAGATATTATATATACTTACTTTTGACAAGCATCCTCTAGCTTACTCCCATATGGCAATGACCATGTCTATTAGAGAATCCCCAAAAGCATACGTAGTATGGAAAGCTATTGAAGCTCTATTGATGAAGTATGATCCTTCATATTGATGATTATGATTACCATCACCATGTTGTACTCTTCTATATCCTACACACAATCGTATTATTCATATCATGAGTAGCATGGCCATTATCTATATTGATCATACAATCAATCCTAGTAACAATATGGCACCTCTAGTTCATCTCGTCTTAAAGGGAGTATCATTCCAAAGAATGAGGGCCATGTGATGACCATCATGGAGTACTTTCTATAGAAAAACATTTATTACAGTGTCCGCTTGGAGACATCAAGGTGTTCAATGTGTTCTATGACATTTACATCTCTGAGTCTGATATCTTCATGAACAATGGTGAGACAGTAGTAAACTCTTATGAAATGGCAAGCACATTATCTTAAATGAGTACTAGTAATACACCTACAAAAATTGAACACACACACGCACACACATACACACTCTCTCTCTCTCTCTCTCTCTCTCTCTGTGTATCTATCTATCTATCTCTCTCTCTCTCTATCTTTAATTGTTTGAAATAGTATCACCTTATTCTAATAATTTATCTTCTTCCAATGCAAACATCAACTAGAGCTCACCAAGAAGTTTGTGATTGCCTAAGAGGAGCAAGAGTGTGGAGTGGGATGGATCCGGAGAGTGCTGAGCTTGATGGTGCAAGTTCTATGACATTGACATGACAATCCATGGCTTGCGAGAGAGAGAGAGAGAGAGAGAGAGAGAGAGAGAGAGAGATCTATTATCGTCCTTTAGTTTAGTACATCCACTTCAGTCTCAGTGCCATGGATGCACAAAAGTAATAAGTAAATATGAAAAAAAATAAACTCTAGGCTCTCATGGCTTGTGAAAGCTTTGATTACAAACATTGGGTTTCATTACAAGTGTAAAGAATAGCTAGAATACATCATAAGAAATATTTACATCTAGGGAGGTGGAGTGTGGAAACATTTGATAGCTGCTTTTTCTTTTCTATATACTACCCATTTCTTATTCCTTCTTGCCTCTCTAACTTTGGATAATTCTGTCAATCAATTTTTGAGTTGAAGAGGGGTTAGCTCATCTGCAATCCACATCCAAGGAGGTCAGTTATATGTATGTTTCACATGGATTCAACATAAGGGATTTTTAAAATGCCATTTTTACACATTTTTAACATAGTACAAGTCCCATATAAAGGGTTCCTTACAGATTGAATAAAAAAGGGTTATGTTTTATTAAGGTAAAAATCACAAATAAGGATATTATCAATAGGCCTTGAATGCACATGATATAGAGGGTATACATAGTTAACTACCCGAGAGAATCCACACCCTTGTCCCTTCTAAGAATTTAGTTTTTTTCATCATTGGTATCTTATCTATCATGTCCATGTATGTAACCTTAGCTTGTGTACCCATGGGGCAATGTGGATAGGTTCTTCTAAGTCTATGAATGGGACAACCTTGTTTAATTATGCTCTTAGTAAATTTGTGTTCAACATGATGTCTCCCTCAAACTCTAGAGTAATATTATCTCTGTCCCATCCAGCATAGAGAAAACCAATCCTTATCTCACTCTTAATACTTTCAATTCTCTTATTTTATTTGATTACTGACATGACCTCTCTATAGAAATGTTTTGAACTTGATGATTTGGCTCTTTGTATTTGGCTAGTCACTTCAACTTGTAAAGATAGGTTCTTCCTTGGACTTTTGTTTCTCTTCATGTTTTGTAGCTATTCATGTAGCTCATTGATGTCTTCCTCCTTCTTTCTTTTTTCTTATTTCATTGATGGAATTTCACCTTGAACTTTTTAAAATTATTGTAGCAAGTACCACTCCCATGATGAAGGTTTGATGCTAGTATCAGGATTGACGATGTTTGGAGACTAGCTACTACAATAAAGGTATTATCCTTCTCCATATGTGTTACTCAAAATAAATGGGGAAGTTACCCCAATGTGTCCCCAAAGGGTTCCCCTCTCTCCTTAGATCAATTAGGATGACATATAGGGAGGGAGGGAGCAAGGTAGAGAGAGAGAGATATGAATCAATGAGAGAGAGAAATGAAGTGATACATTAATATCTACAAAAGTCCAACATGACTTATGAGAACATAAGTTAGAATCATGTGCATGATAGTACAACTATCTTAGTAAAACATGTAGCATAAAGCATATAAGAAGGAAACTAACTAAGGCTATGTAAAAAAATATAGAACTCTATCTAGTAAGAGTGAGCTCCAGATAGTACAATCCCATGTGGATATGGAGGGCCTACCTCTAACCTGAGTGATAATATCCTATATCCACCTATGAAGCTGTCATTGATGTCTACATCAAGGCCTAGGATGTCTAGATCAAGTAAGCTAAACTAACAAATCAATTAGTACTCCCTGTGAAACCAAACCACATAACTAAGTCATACCTAAGAAAAAAGAAACTCTAACTACTGTCAAAACCACCATAGATACATCCATTAACTCTATCACAGTGGTGTTCTAACCAAACAACCATAGTAAAGCATAAACCATGTTAGTAATATTAGTGGGATTACATAATGGGCTACTATCCATAAGAACCAACCGAATTTCACTAAAAAGTAATGACCATCCCACTGAAAACCAATCACCTTCTAATGATCATAAACTAAATTATGAGCCAATCAAGATCCAATTATGCATAATTGATCATACTCTACTAATAATCTGATGCAAATGTATCATTTTAGAGTTACAGTGAAAATCATACCCATCCACATACATACTATAGTGACTAGTATACTAAAGAGTGATCTCTTGGATTACATGTTGTTAGAAAATAGTACCTTGGATGCATCCTCAATACATCCAAGATCCACTATACAGTAGAGTTGTCCATCAATAGAGGAGTGGAAGTGTGACCTCCCCTTGAGCATTAGTGAGAGAAGAATTTAAACACCTGCATGATTTTTTAGATTTGCAATCGATCAGAGAAGGAATGTGAGAAGCCAAACATTGCAAAGGTCAATATTGACCAAAAAAGAAGAAACATTGGGCATGGGATTTAGGGGACCCAAAAATCCCCTAATTTTTTTCAAGGGGGTGGGTTTCAAAAACGGCATGATCAACAACGCCACCTCCTCATGGCAAAAATTTGATGGAGGAGGGATAGGGGGCCCTTAGGGGGCCTGAGAATAACCCACCCAACAGATCAATCCCGGCAATTTTCTAGTTTTTTTGCTCTCCATCACCACTTTCCAAATGCAAAATGGGTGCCCAGTGGAGAAGATGTTGAATTAGTCTTTCTCTCTCCTCCCTCTTCTCTCCTCTTGTTGCCTGTTCACATGCATGATTCTATGGGAGAAGGGGGTGGATTTTTATGAAATATGCTGATGGAATGATGGTGCCGGAGTGAAGGAGATCATAGATTAGGGCTGTGAGAGAGCATCAACGGCCAAGAAAGAGCATTAGCAACCTCCCAACTATGAAATATGCGTCTCTAAAAGCATGATTCTTTGTGTAAGTAGTAGATTTCTTGGTTTTATGATAGATGTCTGATGAAATTGTTTGGAAATGGTTGCCTTTGGTTCTTAATATTGAAATCTATCAAAAATATTGAAGAAAACTAGAAAATATAGTCATATAATAATTTATACCAAAACACGCAAAACCTGCAATTATGCAATTTTTATAGAAATGATAAATTTAGGGGGTTTTGTTGTGATTTTAAGGTTCATGTGGATTGGAATAGAATATAAATTAATTCTTATTGAGTGTGATGAGTCCCAACCCATAAATTAAAAATATTAAAATTGTTATCTAAATAAATTTAAAAATAGTGAAAAAATGGAAAATTTTAGGTTTTTGCATTAGAAGATTAAGGAAAAATATATTTTATGTTCGTGGATATATGACATAGCTAGAGAATGAGGGATAAGCCTCAGTTCAGCCTTTTCTCTATGTTAAAGTCTTCTACACCTATCAACACATGGATAACCTAAACGATAGGGAGAAGCAGGGGTTTTGAGGGTGAGTAATGGCTAATAAGGTTCTAAATTTTGATATTTTGCTGATGCATGGCATATAAGACATTCATGGTTTAAGTTTAAGAGGGTCTAGCAGCACGAGAATACTCAATGCTGACCCTCAGCAATGCAACATTACGTGTAGAGTAAAATCATTGAAATAAATGTCTTTGCACCTCACAATGGTGATTTCTAAATGATAAGATAATTGAGCACTATGGTTCATACACAATTGCATTGCACACAACTCATGGTGTCATTCATGGATGCATTGTAATTGTATTCATGCATACGACCTACATGGAGTATGTGAGATACCTAAGCTGTAGGTTTAGACGATCAGTTTCCTTGGGGACTATTTAGTGATAAAAATATCTATATCTCTGGGAACCTTTGAAAACGAGAGTGGAGTTTTGTGATGTACGTGCTATTTGTGTTAGCGGTGCATCGAGGGGCCAATCCTCGAGGTGTAGGAGAGCCATAGTGGGGCCACGGTATTTAGTCGAGGGATGCCTCCTTCTGTTCGTGCTTACAAGGTGTTTTACACCAATATATGTGTAGGGACTCCCTCTAAGCAGTGTGGGAAAATCTTAACCATTGGATTACAATCCAAAACAAAGGAAAAATGTATGATAGAAGTTAGGGTAGTGTGTCCCTTAGACAGTCCTGGCCATGAGGCCAAGGGGGTGTGCCCTCTGAGTGTCGAAAGGCCCAGCTAGTACTTAGAGCTAGTATTGGGCTGATTTTAGGTCCCGACATGTGGTGGGTTTGCTAGGAGCCACTAATAAGTGGTGGTTTTTGAGTCTCGATCAATAGGAACAAATTCATTAGTGTATGCTAAAAGGCACCGAAATCGACTCAAAAGACCGCCAAGCCAAAGCTTCAAAAGCAAGAAAGAGCTGAACGGGCTAGACAACGGGCTGAAATAATTAGAATATATTCTCTACAAAGGAGTGGTCCAATATCCTTACAAGGGCAGGGTCTTAGTAACTCTAGCTCGACGCAAAGTCCATTAGGGGGAGGAAGCTCTTGTACTTCCCCCCTTCCAATTAGTCCATCTACTTCAAGTGGAGTGATAGTTCTAATTGTTCAAACTCCTTTAGTGAATCTAGTTTTTACCATGGCACAACCCATTACAATCCTAGTAGGGACATTGGACTTGGTAGCCTTAGGGTTTCCTCTACCCATTTTTAATGGGTTAGTAGAGGAAGATGCAAAACTGCATATCAATGAATTCCAAAACCTAGTGTTGAACTGGCGAATTCAAGATGAAGGGCACTTGATGATGTTCTTCAACATGACTCCGAAAGGACAAGCTACAATGTGGTATCACAGCCTAGAGGCTAGAACCATAACTACGATCGACTTATTCTTTGCGGCCTTTCTAAGAGAGTTTGCCCATGAAAGCAGAGGTCAATAACAGCTACGTATCCTCAATGTTATACGTCAAGAACCTCACAAGAATGTCCATGGGTATGCCAAGAAATGGAAGGAGGTATTTCGTAAGTTGCAAACCTACATTCCTATTCCATTTGCTTAGTTGCAATACTTTTTGAATGGGCTAGTCTTTAACATTCAAGTGCAATTGAGCAGTGTTGCTCTTGCCAACATTGACTCCGCTATTACACGAGAAAAAGAGGTTGAATCATGATTACAAGCAGCTTATGCCTTTAGGGAAAAGTGGAATTCGAGTTTAGGGTTTGAAAATACTTTAGCAGTAACGAATGGAGGTCAAGGGATGCCCATGAGTCCTCCTAATGGGAGAGGAATCATAATTCCAAATGTGCCCATGTTGCCATTTCCTCCTAGTGTGACCATGCCTATGACTAGTCACATGGCTCCACCAACTATGGGGACCCCAATGATAAATTCTACAATTGTTCCAAGGAATCAACATCCAATCCCTAATCAAGTGGCTAGGGAGGCCAATAGAACGACAGGTAGACGATCACGGTAATGAGTCAAGTGCCTCGAATGTCCTTGGCAAAGCTAAGGATATGATGAAGCACTATACTGATATGATTGGCGAACAATATAGACAAATAGAGGTTGATGTTAATTTCCTTAAGAAGCAACAAAATTTGATAGGGAGTCGACGCCCTGAAGAGGGTGGCCCCTCAAGATTCAGCTGTAAGTGGTTGGTGGCCAACATTTCCCTAGGAATTGTCCAAATGTTAAGTGTGGCATATGTGCAAAGTCTGGCCATTTAGCTAGTACCTGTTGGGATAAGATTAGCTCTCTCCAGCACAAGTAAATAGCTAAGTCTAGTTAATCATCGAGTGCAAGGGAATAATCTCCAGCAAGATGAAGGATTGAAAAAAATATTACAAAGAGGGAAGGCTATGGTAGAGGAGCTACCTAGTGGCTGTGATGTTAACCTTATTCAATGGCATTGAAGCTTCTAATCTATGGGTTATTACAAGAGGTCAAAAGGGTAAGAGGTTGATAAAGCCAAGGCAAAACCTGTTGAGGGAAACCCGAAGCAAGATGATAAGGGAACACAAGTCCTTAATCCCAATATTGATCCGTAGATGGTAAAGCCGACCCCAAGAAGGTTAAGGAGTCACCAAAGAAGAAGGCAAAAGGCAAGAAAGAAGCACCAAAGCCGGTTCAAAGACCAAAAGAGAGAATCGTCTAGCAAGAAAAGTGAGCTCTTGCTAGCTATCATGAACTTGATTTAGCAAGTTCTCTTTGAGAAGTTAAGCTAGACCATCCCCTCAAAATGCCCTGGTACCCTTGTTCAAGGCCCCTATCCAACACAATGTGGCTTTTTGTATTCGTGTTATGTAATTCCGAATCATCTTGTTCATAGGCTATTGTTGCCTAGTTCTTTTTCATACTTGTGTTCATGTACAGGTCATTGTCTACGTGTGAGTGGTTTCTTTGGTTGCCATTCACGTGTGAGGGCACGTATCGTTTTGTTCATGTGTGAGACTCATTGTTGCTCTTTACATGTGCAGTGTAGCAGATTTAGGTACTCACCTTTTCCCTCATTAAAAAGTCAAATTTAAAAAAATAAAACATAAAAACTAAACAAACCATTAAAAAATCAACAAAAATCAAAAGAAATTACAAAAAAACCTAAACTTTTTGGAACAACCAATGTCATTTCAAAGTTGAAAAAAAGAGAAAATTTTTGAAAAACCTAACAAACACCCAAAAATTACATTAATTTTTTCAAAAATAACAAAGAAATTATAGAAATTTATGAAAAAAATCTATAAAGATCATGTTCAAGTTTCTCATCCTTTTATTGTTGTTTGTTGCATCCATAAATTTATTTTATAAATTTATTTTATAAATTAAAAAAATAAAAACAAACCACAATAAACAAAATTCAAATCAATCCCAATAAATCTCTAAAATATATATATTTAAAAAAAACCAAACCATGTTTTTTTTCTTCACATTGCAAATCTATAGAATGCTTGATTGCGATTTGATTTTTGTTTGAGGACATGGCCTATTGATTTTTAGTGTGCCAATGTAGATTAGAGTGCATACACATATCCTCATGGTATCAAAATTTTCCTTTTTTAAATGCATGAAAAACGACATTTAAATCGTAAAATGAACCCAATTGATCACATTTTTCATGGGTGTCTGCATCCAACACACACCAATAAAATAAAATAAAATAAAAGATTTCTTCACAATACATGCACTTTTTGTGCAATACATGCACATTTTTAATTTGTAATCAAAGGAACTAGCCATTATTCATACACGTTGTCAAAGCGTTTGGGGTTGAAAGTCTGCCACAGGGATAAGAGACATCAGGGTGAAGGGAGATTCAAGGAGAGGAGTAGACAGAAAAGAAGGGGTTGAAAGAAATAGGAGACGTAGAAGAACACTCACAAAAAGAAATAGAAGATGTAGAAGAATAGTGATAGAGATTAAGCCTCTCAGTTTATTTCAACATTACGGGGAGATAAAACTCTTGTAGACAAAATCGTGTATAAAATAATACCTTCCTCTATGCTACTCATATCGCCAATCTGATACTTCCATTGGCTCCAAAAGGGGGGTAGAACAGTAGGACACCAGGCCAGAATTATGCTAAATCACTCCTTCTTCATCTCCCACTTCCGAGTGCAATTCATTGCATGAAAACATTGATCGTGTGTCGCACGATTTCGCAAATTTCTCTTTTTACATAAAATCCTCTCAAAATGGCTGAAAGCTACATGCTTTCTTTTCCATGTCATTCTAATTTAGAAGTTGTCTACAGTTTTATGGATTTGTACAAGAGATAATATCTAAAACTGGCTAAAACTTGTCCAAAAATCTAATATTTTTGAACCATGGACACTAACACTAATGTCTAAAATGGCATTGGCTTTCTAGATTAATAAGAAAGCCGCACTCTAGAGATTTTCGCATGGTGTGTGCGTAGCGGCATGACAACGTACTAGCCAAAAAGTGCTCCAAATACAATAATTTTTAAAATGAATTTACATTTAAAGACCCTCCAAGTTAAAATCGAAGTTTTGGCTACATTTAATGCATCGTGTAGACTTAATAGTTTTTAATGGGTAAAAAGAACCACTATTTTTTTTCTAAGGTTTATTACCTGATTTAAAAATTTTCACCCATTGATAATAATCTTCTAAAATCCAAAGCCAATTAAATCTGAATTCACTCACTTCTCATTGATCACTAGTTCAATGAATGCACCACATGGGAGTGTGACATTGTCCACTAGTCACTTGTTGTCAACACACTCAATTAGTAGTGTCCATGCATTATGGTTTGACTTGGTTCAATAGTGTCCATATGTGTTTTGTTATCATGTGATTGGTACCTCAACCTAACTAATACGTTCCTCTAATCTGTAGTAGAGACAATTCTCCCCTATTGAAATCAGATCTTATTATTAATTTCGCCTTTCCAATTTTGATACTCTTTCAATTGCCACTGGTTTTAGATGATCTTGTACTGTGTGATGAGTTCTTATCCTCTTATAGCAAGTGGGTTGGTTCTGTCCAAGATACCACTATTATGATGACACCTAGAAACTCAGGGAAATCTTTATCTCTTCCTTACCATGGAGAGGTTTTTCCAATATCATGTTTGCTCTTAGCTAATGAGGACATTCTCAAGGTGTTGTAGAAACAAACACGTACATCTTGGATCCCAAGAAGGTTCCCCACGGAGTCCACCTTATAGACTATGTAAGATAACACATGAGTTCAAAGGAAATGGAATTTTATTTAGTAAATTTTACTAGATTATATTTACAAGAGAAAATTTTAAATATAATTTTAAAAACATCATAATTCTAGTAGAGTAAAATGGGTCATTTTATGGTCTTATAGCATGTAAAGAAGGAGCATTTCTTAATACCCTTTGCACACATGTTATATAAATGATTTCTTATAAGTGCACCTCTTGGGAAAAGTTCTTACCACCTTAAGTGTCTCTGTAGTAATGATCTCTTATATCCATTTTGGAAGATATTGTGTCAATTTCTTCAAGACAAGTTCATACATGCTAAGAATCCATCCAATTACTTGTTTAAGAAGTTATTTATTGCCTCTAGAATAGTGCTTAAAGGCGTGGTCATTAACTCCATCTCACACCTTTGTAAAAAAATGGATAAGCATTTTATCAAGGTCACTAGGGGTAGTGTGACCAATGTCACCTATGGGTGCTTGTGCGAAGGAAATTCCACCACCTCCTGAAAACCCTCCAGTAGTTCTTCCTCCTTCTACAAAAGATTTTGAACCCATCCACAAGGAGCTTTTGAGAAATTCCTACATAGGATACTGACAAGCTAATCAACATTAATAACATGCCACCACAAGGCCTAAATTGGTGTATTGCCACTTAGCTACTCCCATATTCTAGAAAGAATCTCACTTTAGAAAACTTGGCTTTAAAAAAATGCCTTCAAAATTCCATCATGCGAGTCTCTACATCTAAAATTTATTTGCCCCCCATTCTTTTGGGTGGATAGATATGATTCCAAGAAATCCCAAATATGCTAAAATGCACAGAGTCCTTTTTCTGAAGCATGAAACCAATAGATTGTGTGATTCCTCGCAAATTAGTCTCTCTTTGACTGAGGAAGCATTGACAAGTAATGTGAAACCATGGGAAACATGATTGTCTGATCAGTCTTTACACTCACATGAAAAGGCCATGCTTGTCATTTCCAACAGATGAATTTGTCAGCAATGCGAGTGGATATCCAATCAAGAAATTTCCTAGGCAAGACATTCACCCCTAAGGGATATCCCAAGTGTCTCCTAATACTGCCCTAAGTTACCATCTCCCATTGCCAACCCAAAGATAGCATGTCTTGTTATGTACAATTGATAAGAGCAAATTTGGAGGTATTAATATGCAATCTTGAAGCTAATGCAAACAAGTCACATATGTCCATGACTTTTGTGAAGATTGTCCTTATCAGCGTTTCAAGAAGGTAAATCTATCATTTGCCAATGCTTGACCAATTAGTTGTTGTTGTGAAGAAAGGGATAGGCCTACAAGGTTTAAGAGGCTTCCACTAGGTTTACAAAAAAGATAAACCATGGTACATAATTCAAACCCTACAAGTTGTTCATTCTTGTAGCATATCAAGAAATGTTTACCCAAATCCCAGGGAGTCCACTAGGGTTTACTTTATGGCACCACATGAGTGTAAGGAAGGGGGGTTATTCAAAGGAAGGAATGTAGATTTTATAAGGTAAGATCCCATAAATAGGAGGTAGATAAGGGATATTTTCATATATTTATTGCATGCAAGTGGCATCTCCTTATTACTACTAGTGAATCCCTCATGGTCCAAATCATGGGTGCCTTGAGAGCATCTTGTGACATCTAGGCTAGTACTAGAAATCTAAATTAGCTTTTTGAAGTGGATCATCCTAGTAAGGGTGAAAG
This sequence comes from Lygodium microphyllum, assembly GCF_053477565.2. Lineage (NCBI taxonomy): Eukaryota > Viridiplantae > Streptophyta > Polypodiopsida > Schizaeales > Lygodiaceae > Lygodium > Lygodium microphyllum. The sequence continues at coordinate 10,891,860 of NC_141139.1, forward strand.
TATGACACTAGAATTTTTTATTCATGCAAATAGTAGAGCCCATTAGTTCATCAGCAAACTTTAGGGACTAAAAAAACTTGTTGTTAGGGATAACCTAGCTCATATGATCAATATTGATATTTCAATCACTTGGAGAAGACAAGTGATTCTATTTGGTGAGATGATGTTATGGCAAGAACCATGAGAATGATGGAATGATGAGAAGAAAACAAGAATGAGTGGCGGTTTTCATGGAGTTATTGATGGTTGTTATGAGAGTGGAGATGGGGTGATGAGAAGAAGACATGAATGGATAGTGGTTGTCATGAAGTTTTTTATGATTGTTGTGATGGAAAGGGTTATGATTCTAAATTTAGTTTAGCATGGGCTAATTTTTTTCTTGAATCACACACACCCCCCCACCAAATAATCTAAAATTTGTGGAAACTTGAAAGAGATGGAAGGTGAAACCCATTGATAGAAAACAATCTATATTACATACATAAATTGAACTTTTTGAGAGACTCAATTTGAAGGTCATATAGATAGTATTTCTTGGTATCATACGCCAAGTTTGCCACATTCATGTTGGGAATGAGTCATCCTATTAAAATTTATTTTCTTTTCTTCCTATTCCATGTGTACAACACAATGCCTTGACTCTGATCATGGTCACTGTCCTTCCTACTGGCTCGGCCTCAACGAGTTCACAAACCTCATCCTCAAAGAGTTCAAGCTCAAGCACCTTAGCTTCCTCCCTCACAAGGCCAACTTGAAGTCAAGCACCGACCTTGATGATCATCGTTGCTGCCCATATGTAGCCGCCTCAGCCTCCCCAAATCCATAGATTAGAGACACATGGGCACCATCACACCTGTCAAGAATCAAGGCCAACGCGGTACACCCTAATCATTCTTGCACCTTCAAATGATGATGGCTCAACAATTTTTCCTTTTGGAACATGTTAAAGGGGCTCTATTCCCCTTACCTTTCCCTACATCATGTTCAATATCATAAGCTTCTCCTTCGGAAGCACCATATACATAACTATGTGCGATTTGGAAAGGGGCTACATTGGCCCTACCCTACCTAGTCATAGGGTGTTTGGGCTACTAGCCCCTGCCCCCAATCGCACCTAGCTAGGTACATGGTGCCTCCCTTAGAGAAGCTCATGATGTTTTTGTAATTCATAATGTGGGAGTTCATCTAGAACTTCTTATGTGTTCCAAACATGCTTCCATTGTATACTTCTAAACTACTCCTTGTTTATCATATCAATAATTGTTCTCAATACAATCTTAGATGTCATTATTACTCTTTATTGTTTCTAAAGATGGTTTTAATCCATAAATCCAACAACTTTTGTCTATGCTTTCATGTGACTCTACCTAGAACCACTTATGGTGTAGAGGCATCTATTGGGCTTTCTCTAGCATTGGAGCTATAAAGGGTGCTTATGCCATCACTAATGGCAAGCTTATTAGCCTCTCTAAGCAAGAATTGGTCAATTGTGACAAGAATAATTATGGATGCGATGGTGGGCTCAAGGACCTTGCCTTTGAGTGGGGGGTGATCAAGAATGGTGGAATCAATTCAGAACAAGCTTATCCTTACGTTAGCACCTATGGAAATACAAGAATGTATAATTGGATTATGGTGAGATTCTTCACAAGGTTAAATGTCCCATCATGATCAGGGTCAATATGACGAGGCAAGTGAATAGTATCTTTAACTATTGTGTGTCTTTCCATTCCAAAAGCCAAGAAAGTCCATAACCATTGATGGTTATGAGGATATCAAGTTTGATGATGAGGATGGCCTCATGTGCGTTGTTGCAAAAGAGCTTGCGAGCGTGGCCATCAATGCAGGAACACATGATTTCCAACTCTATGTAGATGCTATAAGAATTCTCTTTGTGTATCCATTTTGTAAAGCTCACATACTTTCATCCTCAAGGAATTTACTATATGTATATCCTCTACATCACATGCATTCAAGGCCTATTTATAAATATCCTTATCTGACTTACCCAAGCTTTCATCGATGCATGTTAGAATTCAAAATTTCTTATTTGAATTCCTATTAATAGATTGGGGCATTGCTAGCTAACCCCTTGGTTTTGGGTATTACACTGGGTGTTTTTAGTGGTGGGTCATGCCCAAACCATTTGAATGACATAGACCATGCTGCTCTGGCTGTGGGCTATAGATCCAATATATGATATTGCAAGGGTTTTGCATGCCTTTGATTATGGTATGCATTTACAGCCATGACTGTGTAAGATTATGAGTAGGGAACATAAAGCTAGTGTATGTGATGCTCAATCCTCGAATGAAAATTGAGGGGGGTCGGGATTGCATATTAAGGTTAGCAAGTTGGGCATAATGGAGAACATTAGTAATTGTTAGGAAATGTGTTTGTGAACATCTATGCTAGGTTTGTTGTCCTTGCAAAAGCATAAGAAATTTATGATGTGCTCCTAGCAGGGAATTTAGTCTCTTGGAGTGCACTAATTACGAGATTGTTGAGAATGGACAATTGATAAAGCTTTGAAATGGATTGGATGCATGCATGAAGAGGGACTCATCCCAAATGCAGCCACATTCTTTTGCATTTTCAAAGCTTGTGGTAGGATGGAAGCACCCAAGAAGGGAAAGGGATACATGCTTGGTTTGCAAGCTGGGGCTAATGGAACATCTTGGTATTGTGTTCAGCATTTACAATTGGTGAGCATGTATATCGATTTGTTGGACCGAAGACATGGCTATCATGCATGACTGTTGGAATATAATTAGTAAAAATGGGCTATTGTTCTTGAAAAAGGCCACAAGTGATATGTGTCAACAAGTGGAAAGCCTTGTGGCAGGAGGCCACAACAATAGTAGTAAGTGGATTGACTTTATAAGCAATAAGCCAAGTTTGAAGGAGAGAGCCATCATCATCTTCACTATCTTGAGCTATTTGTTCACCATTGACAATTACAATGTCATGATCTTGACAGCCTCTCAACTTGAAAAATATCAAGATCTTCTGATGGACCCCCACAATGACTTATGATAGCACTAGTAGCAACCTTTGGCTGTTAATGAGATGAGGGAGCTTCCTTTTGCTGTGCCAAGGAACACTTCTCCTAAAAATATGAGAGTCTCTCTCTTATTAAAAACATGGTAGACCTACATATATTAGAGACTCTAGCTGTCTTCTCTTAAGAGTTTGGAGATGTACACATATTGGATGACTTGAGCAACAATGATAATGGTACAAGCTCAGCTCTACCACTGCATGTAGAATCCTAGTTCTAGTCTTTTTAATAGTTGATTCAAATAGTGGTAGCAAGGTTGATTTATTCAAAGTTACATTTAGTTGTCTATTTGACAAGCGGTTTGAGACAATGGAAACTTGAGATGAAGAAGCAACTAACACAATTGGACTATGTGTGCTATTATATCTTGGTAGTGTAGAAAAATAGATGTAAGTTATTTTGTATTATATGGTTTGAATGACATATTCAATTGTATGTATGTAGTTTCTAAAAAACCTTTGCTAGAGGAAAATGATGTAAAAGAAAGGAATGCTTGCATTATGGACTCATTACATCTTGAAGATCTAGGGAAAATATTCTTAAAAAGAAGCCACCCTAAACAAAAAGTCAGCAATGAGATAATATGACCCGTGGGACATTGGCAAATGTGGTCTGGTTTAGGGTAGTTCTTTTATGAATCCTACTAGGTCTGAGGGAAAAACTGCAAAGTATAGGTTACTCTAGCATGCTGAGTCCTGCGAGCAAAGCATAGATGGTGTTTAGCTAGAAATTTGATATAGAATACTATTGATTATCTGTGCAGCTATTTTAGATTTCTCAAGAATAATATTTTTCTCCATACAAGTCATTCAAATTAGGAACAAAATATCCCATTGCATGAAATCCAACCAATGGCTATAGGAAATTGCATTCCATTTTATAGAACATGAGTATGTTGAGAGTGGAAAAAGACTGAATTTTTGACTTATTTTTGTTGTTTTTGAGGTCTGAATGATTGATTTTTTATGGATTTAGAGTGATGTATGGTTGTTAAAGGAAGTTTTTGAGAGTGTTTTGGATGATATTTATTATATTTTGGAAGTTCATGATGATTCTTTGTGGAGATATGAAACTCTATGATGTTCTGCTAGGTTCTGTTAAGGTTCTGATTGGTTTTATATACCTTCTGTATAGCTTCTGCTTTGTTCTGATTTTCTTCTGTGTAAAGCATGGATTGATGATTGATGAAGATTGAGATCTTTTGAAAGCTTATTGAATAGTTTTTTATAGTATAAAATGGTTTGAGTATGAGTTATAAGATTCTAATGACCTTTTCTAGAGCTTCTGTCTCTGCTCTGTCTCTGTACTGTAACTGTATTGTAGCTGCTCTGGTGCTATACTATAACTGTTCTGTAGACCTTCTATAAGTGTTCTGTAGAAAGTATGTGTGACTTTGGGAAAGTTTTCTAACTTTTGGAAAGGATGAATCTAAGTTCAAAAGAGCTAAAAAAAATGGAAGAAGCAGCTATTGAAGACTGAAGAGAAGACTAAGTGACAGTGACAGTAGTGAGCTGTGAAAAGACACTATAGTGGCTTTGGTGACTCTTCACATCAGACATACCTCTTGGGAGGTGCATCCACGACCTAAGAAGGATTATTGAGAGTTATTTTGAGAGCATTCTAGTGAGAATATGATGTACTATTGATGGAGAGAGAGAGAGAGAGAGAGAGAGAGAGCCAGAGATAGTCAATTCTATCAAAACAATGTAACTGTATATGAGAGATTGAGAGAGAGAACTATGAAGACATTGAAGATGAATAATATGTGATTGATTTCCATTTAAAAGATGGTGTATTCTTTTGTGTTCTTTGTAATATTGATGGATTCTATGAAGATGTTGAGATTATGGTTGATTCTATCAAATCTGTGGGAGAAATTTACTATGATGCTGTGTGAAGAATTGTAGTTCCTTTGTTTTGATAATCAAAAGAATGAAATAAAATCTTGTTGATGTTACAAGATAGTTTTCTTGCAAGAGAATTCCCTTTTCCTTGGTGTTCCTCTTGGGGCTCCATGTTTTTGGTGCGCAACCGAGGAAACTTGCCATCAACAAGCATCAGAAGAGGCTGAAAATGAAGGAAATGGCATTGTCAAGAAGAGGAGAATTCAATGGATGTTTGCAAAGTTCCTTCTTCCACTGAAGAGTTGGAATTTCTTATTATCAAAGCCACTTTCCACAAGAAATTCATCCCACAATGGCGAAAACATATCACCATCATGATGCATGCTCTATGTGGTGGACTATTTCCTCTTCCTGTTGAAGCAGCAGAAACTTGCATCTTGGTGGAAAATTGTTTGGGAACAAACTGAAGAGCAAAAGCAGAGAGAATGACCATCCATGGAAGATTTGGCATTCATTGAGAATTTTCCAAACATCATCAAGTGGGAGATTGTGAAAAAGCTTAAGGAGTCGTGGTCTGTGGAGGTTCACGAAAATAAGAAGGAAAAGAGTTGGAATTTGTTCGTGGATGCTCAACAGCAAGATACATGGGATGCTTGGTGCACTGACAATCTACTATTTGTCCAATTAGCAACCCACTAGAAGCTAGTAGACAAAGTATTTTTCACAACATACACTGCTGAAACCCTCAGAAGCTGGCATTATTATAATGGCACAACAACGATCCTAAGAAGAATGAGCTTTGATACTTTCAGAACGGAATATCTCCCCCTCTGTAGTGGTTTGAAAGGCGAATTTAGAGATGTCGAGAAGAAGGAAGTAGAAGAGATGTTGGCCAGAGAATCCCTCAGAGACGGAAGCCCTCCCTGATACTATCATGTTGAGTACAAACCAACTGGTTGGAGCCAATCCCCTGATGAATGACGCAATCAAGAGGCAAGCGTTAGAACGAGTCCAGAGGTACGTGAGAAGGGAGAATGCAAAAATCAAAGCTGAGAATGAGCTTGCAGGCAGAAGCCTCCTTTGACGCCCTAAAAGCACTCTTTACAGAAGTCCCCATGAAAACTCAAGGTCCCCTTCCTAGTCAGATTCGTCCTAAAAATATTGATGACATGCTAGTAAATGTAGTCCCATTGCCAATTTTTAAGGGAGAGTACAATGAAGACCCTGATCTTCATGTAGCAGAGTTCATGGTAGCATGTGTGGCTAACAATGCCAGAACCCTTGAGCATTGGCTAGCAATATTCCCCCCCACTTTCAAGGGCATGGCGTTTCAGTGGTATGAGAAACAAGCAGCAGGAACTTTTGGCACATGGGACGGACCTGAAGTTGGCTTTTCTCACTAAGTTCAGAAGTGAAGGTTTTGAAGAGCGAATGAGAGAGGAGTTTATGAACCTAAGTTAGTACTCCGGAGAAAGAGTAGAAGCTTATGTCTCGCGAATGGAATCCATCCTAAAGAGATGGACTAACCATCATTTGGATGAAGGCATCTAGAAAGGAGTGTTTCTTATGGGCCTACAACCAGAAGTTCGCAAGTTCGTGAAATTGAGAAGACCAGTTAATCTGCAAGTTGCAGTGGAAGGTGCAAGATTGTATGACAAAGTTGAAGCAAGACTGTCAATGACTCCAGGAAGAGGAGTCTTACCTCCTCCCATGCCTAGAATGGTATACCCACCAAATGCAGTCCCAGGGACAATTCCCTACCCCTATCCCTAGATGAAAACAGTACCGCAATATAACGCACCTAATCCACTGTGGTCATCGCAGACGACAGTGCCTCAAATGATGGTTCAACCACAGCAAAAGTGGCCTCAAACAGTTCCTCCAATGGTGACTCAACAATAGTGGAATCCTACCAATTGGAATCAACAACCTCAAGTCTCAACAGGAGCTCTGAATCAGAGCCAGAACTAAGGACCCTCTGGATTGACCCAAGCAGTGTATGTAGTAATTATAGAAGCTTCCCAAAACCCTACTACAAGTACTTCAGGAGGTGAAAATCTGAAGGACTACTTATCCAACTTAGTTGCAAGTATAAAGAAAGGGCTTCTGGATGTGATTACAGAGCAGCTACAAACGCTGAAGGTAAATACTGCCAATATATCCACTCCTGTGGGAGCTGGAAGAGATGTGATGCGCTCTAATACATGATGCGGAAAGTGTCATGAAGTGGGACATTTAGCCATTGAATGTACCTGAAAACCAACCATTCTTGGAGCCTTCTATTCCTACTATTTGTGGAAGAACCATATAGAGGATATTTGCTCTTTGAAAGAGATGCATGAACGAAGACAGAAGGATGAAAATGTAAAATTCAATTTTCTGGAATCCAAAATGACAACATAGGATATTGAACCAAAGCCTGGGGAGTTTGGTCCTAATTTTGGTCCAAGGAGTTTCCCTCTCAAAGTTACAGAGACGACAACCTGGCGATGGTCAAAGATCAAAAGTGGAATGTTACAGGTGTGGAGAAAAGGGACATATTTTTCGGAATTGTCCAAACCCTAGATGATATGTGGATTACAAGCCTTATGCAGCCGATGAAAAGGTGAAGGCCACACTACAAAGGACTGTCCAAGTCCTGCCCCTGTAAAGGCCAATGGCACTGATAGCCAACATAAGGTATAAGAGTCTGCCTCCAATTTGGTAAAGTTTGAAGTTACTGCTATTATGCGCACCAAGAAGAAGGAACCAGTTGTTCAGAATGAAAATAATTCTCCTGCCAAGACTGTGAAGTTCAACCTGCCAACAGAGGGACAGAGTAATACAGAACAGAACAGTGCAGTACAAAGCACTGTAGTGCCATAGAGAGTTACAGAGACAGTCCCAGAGACAGGACCAGAGGCCCAGGAGATGGATGATATAGAAGCACTTCGAGAAAAAGAGGAAGTGTCGATGCTGTGATTATTAGAAGAAAAAGGAAAAATGAAAATGGGTATAGCCCCATTTCCCAGCCGGCTAGAGAAGCATGTTGATCCTATCAAAGATTATGACTTGGTCAAAGACCTATACACTTTTAAATCAAACTTAACATTCTGGCAATTGCTGATGATGTCTCCTAGCTGTTGAAAGAAATTCAAATGCATCTTGACAAGAAGACGTGGACTAAGGATCGCTCCTTCAACAATGACCAAGACTAATAAGGCCGCAGAGCCTGTAAAGGAAGTAGACGTGGCTAATGCCTTCCTAGATCCTGGAACCCCAGAGATTCGTGTATGGATAGAAGGCTGCTTTATTTTAGATGCATTGATTGATGGAGACTCATCAGCAAACATAATGACGGATGTGACAATGAAGGACTTAGGGTTGCAAGGAATTCAACCTACACAGTGGCTTATCAAATTGGCAGACCAAAGCAGAATTAAGTCGTTGGGCATCCTCCCATATGTAAACACAACCCTTACAGGAAGAGACTATTGGCTAACATACCTGGTGGTCAAACCAAATTCTTATGGGACCTCATACCCTCTACTGTTAGGAAGACCTTGGCTTTTTGAAGCAAGAGCGAGGACACGGACTGGTTCAAAGAAACCCTAACCCTAGGCAGAGGACCCAACAAAGTGGTGTTAAGGCTGTATGGATCGCAAAAAGGAAATGGATCCACATCCATCAAAGTCAAAACTAACTCCTCCAACGAGGTAACAGATAGTACATCAGGAGATGAAGAGGCTGTTAAGCAAATCTTTCCTAAGAAAACAGAGGCACAGTCCCTAATAGTGGGCACTATAATCCAACTGCCGAGGGAAGTAAAATCCTTGTCTATGGGAAAATACCTCTTGCCTCAACTAGAATTAACTTCTGAAATCACCTCTGACAGTGAAATAGAAGCATGGATGTACTGTTCTCCCTGTTACATGATAGTCGCAGAGAGAGAGCAGAGACAGTACAGTTACATAGCAGAGGCAGTACAAAGGCAGAGTAGATACAGAATAGAGACAGAGTGGATATAGAGACAGTCATAGAGACAATAAAAGATACAGAGCTAGAGCCAGAGGAGGCAGAAGCAGAGTCAGAAGCTATGACAGAAGCAGAAGCAGATGCAGAGGCATAAGATCTATTCTTCTCTTACATAGCCTCTACAGAAGCAGAGACAGAGCTTCTAGAGGAAGAGGATGAAAATGATGAGGAAGAAAATGAAGCAGGTTATGAAAGTGCAGATGAAGAATTCCCTCTGATAGAGGATGATCTTCTTGATGTCCCTATAGAGACCTTAGAGGCCGAAGATCTCAGGATATTGGATGGAATGACCATGGTTTCATTTGGGTTGATCAATGGACCACAAAGTATGCAGAATCTGTATAAGCAATGGATTAGAAGCACAAAAATTAAGTTCACCAATGGCTCCTATCTCCTTGACCATTCAGTCCAGAGAAAAGATGATGATGATGCCCCTTGTCAATAGAAGCCAAAGCCCTTAGAGCCACGGCCTCTAGAAGGTCCGTGCTATGTGACATTCCTAGACGCATTCTCTGAAGATGAATCCTTAAGTCTTGAAGAGGTCACCACTCAAATAGAATCAAACAAAGCTTTGATACCCTTTCAACAACCTAAACAGACAAAGGAGTCATCTGTTTAGAAGGAGGAAACTGGTTCTAGTGGGACATCAAACAAGGGTACTACTCTCTTGAAAGAGTCAGCCCTCTATCTAGAAGCAATCCGTGTGACATTTATTCGTGAAGTGGAAGGTGAAAGGCAAGTAACATTCTTGGATACTAATGGTACTGAACGTCACCTAAAAGTGGGTCTCAATCTTCTAGAAGAAGAATTAGTGGTCTTGCGAGACCTACTCAAGGAGAACTTAGATGTGTTTGCTTGGCCATAAAAAGACCTAAAGGTTACTGATCCCACAGTATGCCAACATCATATTGACCTAGAATCTGATGCCAAACCTATTAGGCAAAGACAAAGGCATATGAATCCTAATTATTCTACTCTGGTGAAGTCCAAATTATTGAAACTTCTTGAAGCAGAGTTCATTTATCCCGTGGCTAACAGTGAATGGGTTTCGCCCATTGTGGTAGTACCCAAGAAGAACGGGAAACTTCGAATATGTGTCGACATTCGAAAGCTAAATTCAAAGACAAAGAAGGATCATTTTCCTATCCCTTTTACAGATCAACTGTTGGACACAGTGGCAGGCCATGAGCTGTATTCCCTCTTGGATGGATTCAGTGGATATAACCAAGTCCAAATCGCAGAAGAGGACCAATCTAAAACAACCTTCACCACAGAATGGAGAACCTATGCCGATAGAGTGATGCCATTCAAGCTTTGTAATACTCTTGCCACCATCCAATGAGTAATGATGTCTGCCTTCCAGAATCATCTACATAATTTCATTGAGGTGTATTTGGATGACTTTTGTGTCTATAGCTTGATCCGTGAGCACTAGGTCACCTAGAGCAATGTTTTGACAGATGCTACGAGTATGGGATTTCTCTCAACCCCGACAAATGTGTCTTTGGCGTCTCATCAAGAGTTCTCATGGGCCATATTGTCTGAGTATAAGGGATTGCAACAAACCTGGCAAAGATTGAGAAGATTGCCGCCTTAATAGCACCAACAAACCTCAAGTAATTGAGAGGATTTCTTGGCCATGTGGGCTACTACATAAGATTTATTGCACATTTTGCAACCAAGGCAGCCCCTCTACACAATCTCCTAAGGAAAGAATCTGATTTCCCTTGGACTCATTGAGAGTGGAGTTTTGAGCCCGGGATGTGCCTAAAATTTGCCAAAAAATCCAAAATTTAGGGAAAAAATATTTAATATCGAAGGTGGCGGCTCCAGCTAGGACAATTTTAAGCACCAAGTGAAAGACGGCTTTTAAAAGGGGCCCGAGCGACACTTGTGGATTTTTGATAATTTTTTCGACTATCGTGCGGGATGCCAGAAGTTGCCAGTCAGTGCGGGATGTCAAGTCGGATGCCCAAGAATTTTCAGAGCTCGAATTAGAGCCAAGACGGGGAAATGGCCATAAAATGGGCAAGATTTGAAGAGGTGGACAAGTTTGTGACCAAAAGGGGTGGTGCCCTTTGGGGAATTCCAACCCCTGCCCCCCTCCCCCCCCCCCAATTTCTTCTTGCATAAAATCGTGGAAAGAGAAATGTGGGCATGGCGTGAACTCCACGAGCGCAAATTTCGCTTCATCCTCTCTCTTCATGATTGTCAAGCTGCAAACAACCTATAGAACTGACATTACCCCTCATCTTCTCTCTATGGGCCGATCTTATCGCCACCCTTCATGCGTGGAATGGCTGTGTGGATGGCAAGAACAGATTCTAGTCTTTGTCTCTCCTCCCTCTCTCTCTTCTCTATGGGTTGTTCATGTGTGCCATCTTGATGAAGGAACCGGGGAAGGAGAATGAAGAAAGTGGTGATGAAGATTGATGGAGATGCTGAAGATTGAAGTGCAGCATTGGATTGAGAGCAATCGAGGCTCCATTTGCTAATTATGCAATCATTCAAGGCGTGTCGGGTTACATAAAAACACGGTATGACTATTTTTATGAAGAAAATGAAGGATTTTTTATAGTTTATGATGATAATTATGTGCTTATTGGATGAAAATTTGTTTTGGGCTACTTTTATCATGAGTAATTGTTTTTCATCAAAAAATTTTGGTTTTGCAATGATTTACATGCTTTATTTAATTCCCGTAAACCCGAAATGCGGTTTTTAAGTGGCAAAATGGTAGTTTTTCTGTTTTGGGTGGGTAAAAAGTGTTCCCATGGGGGGAATATGGAAGATAAATTGAATGATAGTATGCTGAAGTGTTTGGAATAAGAAAAACCAGAAAACAGTATATTTTATTATCAAATAAATCAAGAAAATGAGAAAAATAAGGGGAAAATAGAAATATGTCTTAGAAAAATAAGAAAAAATATAATGATTGTTTGTGGGTGTGGTAGTGGCAGAGCATGAGGTTTGGCCTCAGTTTGCCCTATCTCTTTGTCAATGTTTGTGATTTATTGCTTTTTCTATACATCAAAACATGAAAAAATGAACCTCTACACTTGTGCAACGAAAGCAATACCTAGATGTAGGGGGTTGGGATGTTTGAATGGTGTGATTTGCGTGCTAATTGTTGCCGATTTTCTGATGCATACCATGTCATAGAGTTCGTGTATGTTAATAAGAAGAATAGTAGCATAAGTATCATCTCGGTGCTATCCTTTCCTCGCTGCAATGCGTTAGAGAATAAGAATTAGAAAAGCCTGGTTGTGCATAGTACGTTGCTGATTTGAAAATCATGTTTAAGCACTTTAGGATCATTCACCTTTGCATGTGCATGAAACCATGGTGTTAGAATAAGAAAACCTTGGATGCATAGCACCTGTTTTCAATGACAATGATCCATGTTGAGTGTGGAAAGACATCCTAAGCCGTAGGATAGACATTCGTTTCTTGGGGGACTATTTAGTGAGGAAACATGGTATATCTCCTGGATTCGGAAATGAAGAGTGAAGTTTGTTCGTTTGTTGTATATGTTGAGCGGCGCATCAAGGGGCCAATCCCTACGATGTAGGAGAGCTGCAGTGGGGCCGCGATGTTTCTACCGAGAGGTTGCCTCCATGTATGTGATTATCGTGGCATTGCCAATGTGTATGGATTCTCCCTCTGTGGAGTTTATAGAAAGGGAAACGTTGGACTACAAAACTACAAAACTATAAAAGCATAGGTTAGGCTTTAGGGTAGTTTGTCCTTTAGCAGTAGATAGACGCTCCTGGTCCGCGAGGCCATGAGGGTGTGTTTGTCTGTTATGAGCATGAGATCTGGCTAGTGCCATAGCCAGTGCTAGCCCATTTTAGGTCCCATCAGTGATGCGTCTACCGGGAGCTTCTGACAAGTGGTGGTTCTCGAATCTAGGGTTTTTAGGGACCAAAAAGTTGGTTTATGTCCTCTGACAAGGACCGCCAAGCCGAAATACAAAAAGCAGAATGTGCTGAGAGGGCTAAATGGCGGTTGGAGATTGTAAGTCGTTATTCTCCTCAAAGGAGTAGCCCGATACGCATAAGAGGCAGTGGTCTTAGTAAGCCAACCGCTGCACATAGTTCTTTAGGTGCAGGAGGAAGCGGAAGTTCTTCCTCTCTTCCACCAATTCAACCCACTTCAAGTGGGGGTGTGATCCCATCAGTTCAAACTCCTAGTGTCAATCCGATTGTCGCCATGGCACAACCCATTGCAATTCCTGCAAGGACGCCGGATTTGCTAGCTTTAGGAGGGTCTTTGCCCATTCTTAATGGGTTAGCCGAAGAAGATGCGGAGTTTCACATTTGTGAATTCCAAAGATTAATGTTTACTTACCGCGTCCAAGATGAGGGACATCTTATGATGTTCTTTAACATGACATTAAAAGGAAGGGCTGCGGTATGGTATCATAGCATAGAGACTAGAACCATAACCACAATTGATCAATTTTATGCAGCTTTTGGAGGAGAATATGCCCTTGAAAGAGGTGGCCAATACTAGTTATGTGTTTTTAATGTAACATGCCAAGACCCCCATGAGAATGTAAAAGTCTATGCCAAGAAGCTTAAGGAAGTGTTTTGTAAGTTACAAACTTACATTTCTATTCCACCAGCTACCCAATTGCAATACTTCTTGCATGGATTGGATTTCAATATTCAGGTACAATTGAGCAGCGTGGATTTGGCTGATATAGACACCGCCATTGCGCGGGCAGAAGGAGTACAAGCATGATTACAAACGGCCTACTCCTCTTGAATAAATCTTAATGCAGGTTTAGTACCTGGAAGAAATTTACCATTGATAAATGGAAGTCAAGGGATACCTATGAATAACCCTAATGGGAGAGGAAGCATGGTTCAAAATGTACCTTTGATGCCAGCTCCTTCCAGTGTGACTATGCCTATGGCTAGTCAGTTGGCTCCATCAAATGTTGGAGCCCAAGTTTTGAACCCTAATGTTGTTCCTATGAGTCAACAACCAATGCCCAATCAAATTGTTAGGCCAATGGAACAACAGATAGACGATCAAGGCTATGAGTCGAGTGCCTCTAATGTCCTTGGCAAAGTTAAGGATATGATGAAGCACTACACTGACATGATTTCTGAACAATATCGGCAAATAGCTGTTGACGTTAATTTTCTGAAGAAGTAGCAGAATCTGATAGGAAGTGAACACCCTGAAGAGGGTGGTCCATCAAGATTCAGCTGTAAGTGGTGTGGCAGACAACATTTCTCTAGAAACTGTCCAAATGTTAAATGTGATATTTATGGGAAGTTGAGCCACTTAGCCGCTACCTAAAGATTAGTTCCCTCCAACAAGGGAGTACATAGCTAGGTCCAGTTAATCATAGAGCACAAGGTAATAACCTCCAGCAAAATGATGGACCAAGACAAATACTGCAAAGGGGAAAGACCACTATAAAAGAGATGCCACAAGGCAATGGAGTCAACCTTATTGAGGCTGTACGCGTCAATGGTGATGAAACCTCTAGCCTAAGAGCTGTGACAAGAGGCCAAAAGGCTAAAGAGGTTGATAAAGATAATGCAAAACCGGTCGAGAGAAACCCTAAGCAAGGGGATAAGGGGACGCAAGTCCTAAATCCTGGCGTGGAAGGTGGATCTCTAAGGCCTCTTGACAAAAGAGTCGATCCCAAGAAGGATGAGGAAGTGCCAAGAAAGAAGGCAAGAGCTAAAAAAGAAGCACCAAAGCCGGTCCCGAGACCAAAAGAAAGAATGGTCTGGCGAGAAAAGAGAGCTTTGGCTACCTATCATGATTTTGATCTTGCAAGTTCTCTTTGCGAAGTCAAACCAGATGTAAACCTCTTATAATTGATTAAATTATCTCCAGGAGTACACAAGGAATTCAAGAAGATACTGCGTATTGGATATATTGTAGAATCTTTGGGCATAGCACGAGTAGGGGAAGATTGGTTTGATTATGCTCAAAAGAATTACCCTAGGGTTCCAGCATATGTGGATGGAATATTAGTAGAGCATGCTATTGTAGACACTGGGTCCTCCGTCAATATCATGAGTTCAGAGTTGATGGAGAGGTTGGGTTTAGGCATCCAAAAAGATAGTTCCACCCTTCTTAGAATGGCTAATGATAGTCTAAGGCAACCAGAAGGTTGCGTTACTAAAGTCCATGTTACAGTTGCAAGTGTAGAATGCTTCTTGGACTTTAGGGTAATAAGATTTGGAGGACGTCCTAGCTATCGAGTCTTGCTAGGTAGGCCTTGGATCTTACGATCAGATTGTCAAGTCGATATACCCACCGGTCGAGTGGTTCTAGGTAGAGATGCTAATTGAGTAATAGTCAATGCTTACCCTAAGTCTCCTCAAAGTGAGAGAGCTCCTTTATCCTCTACTGAATTAGAAACAGTAGACGATCCATCTGGTAGTGAGACATCATCCAGTGATGAATCTAGAGAGGGGTCCACTACAGAGGATATTTATCAGATAACTCTAAATGAACTGATAGAGCCGCAAGATAGGATAAGAGGCGCAGATGTGATTGAGTTGGACCTTGGCACGTCAGATGATTCACGGCCAATTAAATTAGGTTCCATGCTCAGTTCAGTAGAAAGGGAGGACTATGTGTCCTTGATTCAAGAATTCTGCGATATCTTTGCTTGGAGTTATGATGAGCTGAGAGGCATTCCTCCCAGCCTGGTTATTCATACTATTCCTGTAAAAGAAGGCAGTCGTCCTGTGCATCAGAAGGTAAGGCATATGCCTTTTGAACTGAGGGACGGGTTGTTTGAGGAATTACAGAAACTACGAAAAGCTGGTTTAATCTTCCCTGTACATCATATGGAATGGTGTTCACCAGTTGTCATCAGGAAGAAGAAAAACAACCAAATCCGACTCTGTGTAGATTTTAGAGAGCTGAATAAGCAAACGGTTAAGGATTACTACCCGTTGCCATTTATTGACCACATTTTGGATGAATTAGCGGGTAGGAAAATATAATCATTTATGGATTGCTTTGTGGGATACAACCAGATGGAAATTGCAGAAGAGGACAAGTTGAAAACAACCTTCATTACTGTCTTTTGGTACTTTTGTGTACCATGTGATGGCCTTTCGATTGTGCAATGCACCTGGATCATGGCAACGAACAGCAGATAAGACCTTTGGTGACATCTCCCCAGATGAGTTGAAAGTATTTATCGATGACCTAGGGGCAGTCACTGTAAGGGAAAGGATGTTAATTATTTTAAGAAAGTGCTTTGAGCGCTGCAGAAAATTTTGTATCGCTCTTAACCCACGGAAGTGTGTCTTTGGAATGCCTTATGGGCTATTGCTAGGCCATGTGCTCAGTTCAACAGGAATCACAACTGACCCTGAAAAGATCAAGGTTATAGTCGCTATGAGTCCACCATGCACTCCGAAAGAGGTACATAGCTTTCTGTCATTGATAGGGTACTATCCAAGGTTTAATAAATGCCTTGGCAAAAAGGACGTTGCCATTAATGAACTTATTATCCTTTAGCTATCTATTTGTATGGAGCGACCCTTGTAAGGTAGCTTTGGAGGATGTGAAACAAGAGCTAGTAAAGCACTAGTTTTAAAAGCACCTAAAAGAGGTGAGGTATTTTACATATTTTCAACAGCCACCATGCATAGCATCAGTTGGTGCTGTTTAGCCCAAATATGGGAGGAAAAGTGGTATCATCTGATAGCTTTTGCTAGTCGAAAATTGGGCATATAAAAAATTAACTACATCTACATGGAGAATCTGTGCCTTGCGATGGTCTTTGGGACTAAAAAATTCAGGCACTACATCCTCTATGAGAAGGTAGTTTTCTATACAAAAGCGGAAGGGCTTAGATTGCTTATGAACAAGCTGCAACCGCCTGATGGTGTGGCAAAGTGGCTAATCACTTTGCACAAATTCGATTATGAGATTAAGAGTAAACCACCAAGGTTGCAGGGTATTGTGAAATGCCTTGTGGATTTTGGGGAGCCGAAAGAGACTTTGGTTGAAGAAAGTGATATTGAAGAAATATTTTGATACAGCTTCTATCCCATCTTGGTATGCTGCTATCACACATTATCTATCAACAGGAGAGACTGGAGCTGGTGTATCAAAATCTGAAAAGAGAAAAATGAGACAACAGGCTTTGAAGTTTTCCTTGATTGCAGGAACACTATATCGGCAGGGTGTTGATGATATCTACTGCCGATGTGTGATGCCCGACGAGGTTCCTTTCATTTTGGAAGAGTGCCATGACTCTGCATGTGGAGGGCACTTCGCTGGATGGTAGACGGCACGAAAAGCTTTAAGAGCTGGATATTGGTGGCCATCCATCTTCCAAGATTCCTTTGAGTATGATAAGAGATGTGATATCTGTCAAAGACATGACAACAGAGAGAATAGGAAATGCCCACTTACGCCTATCATGGCTATCCTTCCATTTGAGAAGTGGGGCATTGACTTTGTGGGTCCTATCACCCCGTCATCTACTACT
Source organism: Lygodium microphyllum (assembly GCF_053477565.2). Lineage (NCBI taxonomy): Eukaryota > Viridiplantae > Streptophyta > Polypodiopsida > Schizaeales > Lygodiaceae > Lygodium > Lygodium microphyllum. Next base: position 10,909,267 of record NC_141139.1, read on the forward strand.
CAAAAGAGGTATATTATAGTAGCAATTGATTATTTTACAAAATGGTGGAAGCACGGGCGAGAGGCAGACAATGCAAAAGAGACTGAAAGTTTTCCTTTAGAGTAGATTATCTGTCGTTTCGGTCCACCGAAGGAACTAGTGTCGGACCGTGGAACGCACTTTTTGAATAAAGTGATCAAAAGATTGACTGAAGCTTGGCAAATCGAGCACAATAAAATGACCCCCTATAATCCGCAAGCAAATGTACAAGTCGAAAGTACTAATAAGCAGCTTGTGGGTATCTTGTCTAAAATAGTCTCGGAGAAGAAACGAGACTAGGACAGGAAGTTGTATGTGGCAGTATGGGCGTACAATACAACATTCAAGCGAGCTACCGGCCATACTCCATTTAAATTAGTTTATGCGGAAGAGTGTGTGTTACCCCTCGAAATCGAGTTGCCAACCATACGGTTTGCAATTAACCACTCTTTGGGAGATGAGGATTCTCTCTTTGAATGTTTCACCACCATAGCCCACCTAGATGAACTGAAGTTGCAGAGCTTATTATACCATGAGGTAGCTAAACGTCGGATGAAGCAGTTGCACGACTTTAAAGCAAAGAAGTATACCTTTAAAAAAGGTCAATTAGTTCTGTATTATGATGCGCGTAGGGAGCTGTTTCGAGGAAAGCTGGAGCCTAGAAGGGATGGCCCCTACAAGATTGTCAAGATAGGAAAAAATAGGTCTACAGCTCTACTAGTTGATTTGCAGGGAGTAGAATTTAAAAATAAGGTTAATCTTAATAAGATTAAACCTTATTATTTCTAAGTATGCTAACACAGAGCAATGCATTGCAAGTCCATGCTGGGGATGATTTGAGACCTACAAAAGAGCTTAAAGCTGGCTGATGGGGTGGTAAATTCCTTATTTGGAGCACCCATATTTGGAGTAGAGATACCATCAAGGGAAACTTATCTGGTGGAGCAAAGGATACAAAGTGATTGAGCAAGAAGACGGAACCTTTGTGTGGGAGATCAAAGTCTTCTGTTATCACTGCTTATGATTGTTGACAAGTATCCGTGTTGGGCTCAATGAAGAAGGTGGGACGGAGCCGTCAGCTCACCCTCTAAATATGTTAAACTTTGATTATCATAATTACAAATAGAGGAGTTCATAATGGTAGGCTGTGTAAACCCATTATGGACGTACACATTATATTTTGACGGAGCGTCCAGGGGCCCTAATAAAAAAGGGAGTGTTGGAGTAGTAAGCCGAGATCCCCGACGTAGAGTTACGATGAAGTTAGCTGCTTATCTCAGGGTAGGATTCACTAACAATATGGCAAAATATAAAGCCTTGATTATGGGACTGCATATTGCCGAACAAGGTGGTATTCGGTAGTTGTTAGTAAAAGGGGATTCCCAATTGATTCTGAATCAGCTAGATGGGACGTACACAGTGCGGAATCCCATTCTTTGTATGTATCATCGAACTGCGATGACCCTACTTGAGGAGTTTGAGAGAGTGTCTCTTCAGCTGATTCCACGTTACTGGAATCAGTTTGCAGATTCACTGGCAAATCTTGCTTATGAAGAAGACATTTTTTTTAACTATGGTCCTAGTTTGGATATTGCTATCAATAATGAAAGAGGACCCGGTCGCTTGTGGGGAATGTTATTAGAGCATGCAATATATGGCAGGCGATGGTTGATATGGGTGATGCAAAGAGTAGCCGAGACCAATCTACTATTGTTATCCTAGACCTATAGGTTGATTAGACAACATGTTATGCGTACGCCTCTTACTATATATGCAGAAGGAATGGGTCATAATCTTATGCATTTAGTTTAGGGCTATGAGCCTTGGTTTTTCCTCCTTGGAAAGGAGCATATTATTGTATATCTATACTCTTTCGGGGAGGGATATGTACGTGCTATTCTGTCTGATCTCGTTAGGCCAAGAGGGCCAATTTTGCGAGGTTTTAAATATTTTATTTCATTAGGCCAAGAGGGCTGATGAGTTTTTGTAGTGAAATGCTTTATTTCGTTACGCCAAGAGGGCCAGTTGTCTGTTTAGTATAGGTGCGGTTAATGGTTTCTTGTTGTAGTTTTGTGCTAGATAGGTTCAAAGAAAAGCTTGGAAGGAGCCTTTGTTGTGCGAGAGCTTCTCGTGGTCCTATCCAGGTGATATCTCTCCTTTTTGAGTATCGTGTTTTTATGATATATGTGTTTGTGTACTTGTAGGGAATTTTCTTTTCTTATTGGGGACAGGCATCCAAGGCATGAAGTCCCAGGTTTAGGTTAGGTATGTCTGAGGGAGGTCTGAGTAGTTGTTGCCTCCTGTAAAGACATTGCCAGGCACCGAAAGTCCTATTTTAGGAAGCAGTCCTAGTGACCCTATTCTGCTAGCCTGCTAAGCAACCATTCTAGGAGTTCTTGCTTAGTTGTGAGGCAATTAGAGAAGCCTGCTAGAAGGAAAATGATGATGATAGAGAGGAAAAAAAACCCTGAATATATTAAAGAAAATAAATATATACAAAGGTGTGCAAAAAGGGGTTCTAACCCCTATAAAAATAGAAAAGAAAAGAAAGGGAAACTTGGAAGCAGTTGATCATCGCCTAGCGGAGGTGTGGTAGGTTCTTGGGGATAAGTCAGACCCGGGGCCGATGCCTTTTCTTCCTAGGGGTGGCGTCTTGTTGGAAAAGAAGAAACTAAGGACGATTGGAGCGAAAATAAAAGTGAGCATCAGAAAAGGATTAAGTGTCACCTCGCGAGGGCTTGGTAGGTTCTTGGGTACCGAGACAGGACCTGAGGCCGATGCCCTGTTCTCCTTGGGTCACTACGCTCAGCTCCCTCCTTTTTACATGCCCAAGTATGGAAAAATAAAAACCCTAAAAGAAGAAATGTGCTCAAAGAAAATACTTCTTGATCAGGCTATAGGAGTCCTCGCCTAGTAGGAGCTCCTAGTTGTGTTGTCCTTAGTTAGGTAGGTAGTTCAGACCACCACTTAGGGCAGCCTCTTTGATAGTTCTTTTTAGTTTGGCGTGTTGGAGCAGTTGGTTTAGTGACTAGCTTCGGACCTTCTATCAGATTAGTCTAGGCCTACTCCTTGTGGATTTCATGCCTTGGTTTTGTCAGGGGGTAGGGTGAGCATTCTGTTGTGTTTGAGTATGTATCTATTTTGTATCAGCTTGATGCTTCCTTTGGTTGTTTTTTGCAGATCTGTTGTGGGATTCGATGGGCTGAGTTGCCCTATCCCGTGGTTGCCAATGAGAGTGGAGTTTTGAGCCCGGGATGTGCCTAAAATTTTCCAAAAAATCTAGAATTTAGGAGAAAAATATTTAATATCGAAGGCGGCTGCTCTAGCTAGGACGATTTTAAGCACCAAGTGAAAGACGGCTTTAAAAAGGCATCCGAGTGACACTTGTGGATTTTTGATAATTTTTTCAACTTCCATGTGGGATGCCAAGAGTTGCCAGTCAGTGCAGGATGTCAAGCTGGACGCCCAAGATTTTTCAGAGCTCAAATTGGAGCCAGGACATGGAAATGGCCACAAAATGGGCAAGATTTGAAGAAGAGTGGAGTTTGTTTGTTTGTTGTATATGTTGAGTGGCGCATCAAGGGGCCAATCCTTGCGATGTAGGAGAGCTGCAGTGGGGCCGCAGTGTTTCTACTGAGAGGTTGCCTCCATGTATGTGATTATCGTGGCATTGCCAATGTGTATGGGTTCTCCCTCTGTGGAGTTTATAGAAAGGGAAATGTTGGACTACAAAACTACAAAACTATAAATGCATAGATTAGGCTTTAGGGCAGTTTGTCCTTTAGCAGTTAATAGACGCTCCTGGTCTACGAGGCCGTGAAGGTGTGTCTGTTTGTTATGAGCATGAGGTCCGGCTAGCCAGTGCCGGCCCATTTTAGGTCCAATCACTAATGACTGTGAAGAGGCCTTCAATACCCTAAAACAGTGCCTGATCCAAGCACCTATTTTACAACCTCCTGATTGGACAAAGGAGTTCCATGTGCACACAGATGCATAAGTTGAAGGGCTAGGTGTTGTCCTATGTCAAAAGTGCCCCTCTAAATTAGATCAACCAATTTATTATGCAAGTAGAAAGGTCACTGATAGGGAACACAACTATGCAGTGACACAGAGCTTGAGTGCTTGGCAATGGTGTTTGCATTGGAGAAGTTTCGACACTATCTACTGTCAATGCATTTCAAGTTCTATGTGGATCATGAAGCCTTGTCCTTCCTAATGAACAAAGCCAATGTTAAAGGACGACTGATGAGATGGTTGCTCCTATTCCAGGAGTTTGATTTTTAAGTGGTCACTAAGCCTGGCCGTTCCCACGTCCTAGCTGATCATCTATCACGGATCCCTCAATCACAAGGAGGAACAGGATGATCCAGACCTTCCTGATGCTTCCTTGTTTCTGGTTGAAATAGTTACTCCCTTGTATGCAGGCATAGCCAACCTCCTGGCAACTCAACAGTATCCTCATGGCATCTCAAGCCTGAGAAGAAGAAGCTTCTGCTAGAATCAGCCCCTGACACCTTGCTAGGCGGTGCACTGTACAAGAGAGACAAAGATGAAGTGCTGCAAAGATGTGTTGCAGGCACAGTATTTTAAGCATGCCATGATGAACCATGTGGTGGACACTTCGCAGGAGAAGCGATAGCCAGGAAGGCTCTGTTAGCAGGATACTGATGGCCGACCCTCCACAAGGATGCATACAACTACTGCAAAAGATGTGATGCTTGTCAGCGAATGGGGAAACCCACTAAAACAAGTACCATGCCATTGCAACCCATTCTTTCCCTAAAGTTGTTCGAGAAGTGGGGGATTGATTTCGTGGGTCCCATTGATCCACCTACCAGACAGAAGAAAAATAGATACATCCTAGTATGTACCGATTATGTCACAAAGTGGTGTGAGGCTAAAGCCCTGAAGCCGGACGATGGTAACAGCATAGCCCTGTTCATGTACGAGAATATTATCACGCGTTTTGGCAGTCCCCTTGAGCTGGTAAGTGACAGAGGTACTCATTTCCTTAACAAAATCATGGAGGAGCTAACAAACCTGTATAAGATTTGCCATCGCAAGTCCACTCCCTATTACCCCAGAGCCAACGACCAAGTTGAAGTCACCAATCACATCCTCTACTCGATTATGACAAGAACGATTGCCACACATCGTTGCGACTGAGACTATTGACTTACAGAGGCCCTCTGGGCATATAGAACCTCTCATAAGGCAGTTACATGACAGACCCATTTCCAGCTAGTATGTGGTACTGAAGCCGTCTTCCTTGTTGAGTTGGAATCGCCCTCTTTGCGAGTGGCAGTTAAAGAACGCTTGGGAGATGAGGAGTCACTGCAATGCTATCTCCTACACTTGGAATTCTTGGATGAGATGCGGCGGATGGCCCTACAGTGCATGGAAACCACTTACGCGCAATGCAAGGCCTATCATGACAGTTTCATCAAGCACAAGGAGTTCAAAGAAGGTAATCTTGTCCTAGCCTATGATTCGAGATTCGGCAAGTTTCCTGGCAAGCTTCAACAACGGTGGATGGGCCCATACAAGGTACTTGCTGTCAATCCTAACGGCTCTGTTTAGGTACAGACCGTTGATGCCTCTGATGATCCTTTCCTCATCAATGGCTATCGCCTGCAAAAGTATTTTCCTCCCTGGGGATCTTGACAATCACAGCCGACCTACCCTTTCCCTTTTGGGTGATACACTGTTCTTCTCGTTGTGCTTCTAATAGCCCTTATGATTCTCCTCATAAGGCGGTCTCGTTCTGCTAACCCCTCGCAGAAACATCTCAACCCGACATTGTTCTCTTCTCGTCTGATCCAACAACGGTGGCGAGGTTGGTCCTGACATATGGTAATTTCTACCATTCTCTTTCTTAATGAAAAAAATAAAATAACAGAAAAAAGAAAAAAAGGAAAAAAAAGAAAAGGAAGAAGAAAAAAGAGAGAGAGAAAAAAAACAAAACAAACGAAACTGTTATGGGAGAAAATGAAGAAATTCCCTGTCATAACAGGCCTCGTTCCAAGAAAAGGTGGAAACACCCTTGGGCGAGAAGCTGACTGTGGAAAAGGTGATAACACCCCGCAGTTCAAGATAGTTGACTCACTAGTAGAACCTCTTTAGTGAGTAATTTGAAGCCACCTCCCTTGGTGTGTTGTTTCTATAATATCAGTCCGTCTGCTCTCCTTAACAAACGACACTTCTTACAAATCATTGAAGTATGAGATTTGTTGGTTGCCTCCCTGGGTACGCCTCATCTTCAAGATCCTGATGACAACAGTAGCCAACATGATCTTCATCATCAACCCCTTGAGTGATGTGAGCTTTCATCCTAATAGGATGGGGACATGAGTCTGGGTTGCCCTCTGTATCTATCAGAGAGTGAGACAAAGGGTGGGGTGAGTGACCAGTCTTTCCCTTTAAATCAACTGAGAGGTGAAGATGTGTGAACGGAGTGTTGCACACATGGGATGGGCTTCTCAATGCACAAAGCATGATCTGTTCCTGTGCACTGCACCATAAGGCTTCCTGGCCTTCCTTCTTGCACTGTATGCCGACACAGGGTGGGATGCACTGTTGCACCATCAAATGCGCACAAGGCATACAACCTCTGCACAAGTGACAGTAAGGATTACATCAATGGGTTGTAGGAAAGGGCTTCCCTCTGTATCTATCAACAGAGTGTGAGATAGAGGGTGGGCTGAGTGTGATGTTGCGAGAGGTGAGGGTTGAGAGACAATGCGACCATTGGAGTCAGGTACGTTCCCGTTTCCTTTTGCACCCACGGACTGGGTGTCTGCCATCAACACAGGACACGTCACTCTGTTCTCTACACTGCACTACAAAGCTCCCTGGCCTTTCTCCTTGCACCTATGCTAGACGGGTTTGACGCACTATTGCACCATCAATTGTGCACCCTGGCATACTCTCTCTACACCATTCCTTTATCAATTTCTAAATGGGCATGAGCTTTGGGTTTTCATCATTATTTTCTTCAAGTGACGTTCGTAATGGGGCGAATGACTACTCTTTCAATCCACTTGAGTGCTCGTGAGTTGAGTGGAATATCCCTCGTCATCGACAAATTTCCTATGATTTCTTCGATCAGCTACCTTTGTGGGTGCTACCACATGGTCCTTGCCACAAAGGACGTTGGAGGAGTGCTGTGAAGACACCTTGCTACCTCCTCCGACCGTCACAACAACACTAGACGCAACCTCGATAGTCGACATTCCTCCTCGGCAATATGGGCTAAGTTTTTCTAACCCTACACCTTCTAATTTTTTTAGTGATGGTCATGTCTTAAGTGTGGGGACATTCCTGGTTGGTTTGATGTGAGGTACCAGGTCCTTGATGTTTTGTTTACCCTTCTTGCTAAGGTTTTAAGTGTGGGGAAGTGTCCCTGTGCATCTATGTTGCATATCCCCAGGCATATATCCTATTCTGATCATGCATCTAATCCATGACTTCATTTTATCCTGATGGGGTCCCTTCCCCACTCCTCCGTTCTATTTCACCCTGTCCTCGGGGTTGTTTCTTGACCATTTGTCCTTATTCTTGGTTTTGTGCCTCCTTCATACGAACGGACCTTATGTTCACTAAAAACTCAATCCAACGTTACAATCCTGTTTGTTCCTTTGAACTGCCTATTTTTCCTTTTTACCAATCCCTATTTCGATAGACGGTTCAAAAGTTATTAATTTTTTAAGAAATTCCCGTAAAATGGACGGTTTTCCATGTGAACGTGCCTTCATTGCTTTAGAACTCTAGTCTGATGCACTAGGCTTTCCTACCCCTTCCCCCTGACATTTTTTCTTTTTCCTCCGTGTCATTTCGATGCACGATTCATCCATTATCAATTTTTACGAGTTTTGGGACATTTTCGTGCCTATTTTTTATATTTTTCCATGTGAACCTACCGTATTTTCACCGGAATTCCATTTTAATTTGGTAGTCATGTCCTGCCAGCCTTTTCCCCACTTTTTTCTTTTTTTCTCCCCCTCTTTCGACTGCCAGATTTTTAGTTATTAATTTTTTCGAGTGTTTTCGGGTGTGATTTTTGTGTTTTTTCCACAAGAACCCCCCCTAATTCCTTTCCAACTGAGTTTTGATGCATGAGTCCCATGAATTCCTTTCTTATGGACATTTTTCCTTTTAACTATCCTCTATTCTGGCACACGGTTCTTCCCATATTAATTTCCAAGTCCGTTTTTAGGCCCATTTTTGGGGTTTTTCCCATGTGCATGCATCCTATCTCGATCGAAACTGTGTTTTGCCATGATACGGTTTTTGGAAACATTATTTTGCACACTTTTCCTTCTTTTTGCACTTCGTTCTGATGCGCAAATTTTCTGATATTAATGCACGTATGTGTTTTCGATTTTTTTTTGGTATTTTTTCCATGTGAACACCCTGATTTTGCCCCGGAACCCGTGTTGCATGTTTTCATCCTTTCCCCCTCATCTCCTCGCACATTTTTCCTTTTTATGGATTTTTGATCCGACGAACGGTTTGGATTTTATTAATTTTTATTCCTTTTTGCCGTGTGACCACGTTTCTCCTATCACACGTGAACGTGCTTGTTTTTGGTTTTACGCATCTCCAAACGCCCCGTGGCGTCCGTGGCTTGCTCGTCACCATCCCTGCTCGTTTGACCCCGTCACTACAAATCTTTTTTACCCTTGCCCACTCATGCGTGCAAGCCGGGGGTGTGTTTCTTGCCCCTCCATTTTCCATTTTTTATTTTATTTTTCTATTTTCCCTTAAAAAACAAACACAAAAAACAAAACAACCACATTAAAAAAATAAGAAAGAAAAACAAGAAGAGAGACACAAAATTTTAAAAAAAAACAAAAAACAACACAACCTAATCCATAATCCTCCTAATACTTAAATCCAAACAACTATATATATATATATATAAAGCTAGATAGAAAAAAAGAAAGAACAACAAGAAAAAAAATAAGAGAAACAAAAAAAACACAAAACAAAAGAAAAAAAGAAAAAGAAAAAGAAAGAAACGAAAAGAAGAAAACAGAAACAGACAAAGAAAAAAACCAAAAGAAGTTTTAAAAAAAAGAAAGAAAAAAAGAGAGAAAAAGAAGAAAAACAAAGAAAGAGAAAACAAGAGAGAGAAAGAGAAGACAAAAAGAAATAAATAAAGAAAAAGAAAAAAAAGGAAGAAAGAAGAAAAGAAAAGAAAAGAAAAGAAAAAAACAAACAAACTTACCTGTGCCATTGCGTCCACGTCCCCTCCTTCCTTCTCCATTCCTCCCTCCTTCTCCCCCCCCCCCCTCCTACTTCTTCTTCTCCTCCTCCCTTTCTTCTTCCCCTTCCTCTTCTTTCTTTCTGCTTCTTCTTCTCCTCCTCCTTCTCTTCTCCCTCCAGGCTGTCGCTTGCACAACCCTCCGTCCTTGTGCCGCCGCTCCTGGATGCCCTTCCGCCCAAGGCCGTTGCCCTTCCGCCCGAGGCCTCACCCTTTCGCCTAAGGCCTCCCCCTGCATCCGCCACCCGAGGACTCCCCTTGCAGCCGCCACGCCGCCGTCTACTCCCGCCTCGGCCACTACCTCCCCCTGCAATCGCCACGCCATCATCCGCCGCCTAAGGACTCCCCTTGCAGCCGCCACACCGCCGTCTGCCTCCCACCTTGGCCGCTACCTCCCCCTCCTTCTCTTCCTCTTCCTCTTCCTCTTCCCCCACCTCCACCTCCACCACCACAACCTCACTTTGGTTAGTTTTTAACCTCACCTTAGTTAGTAATTAACTTAACACTAGTTAATAACCCAATTAACCTTAGTTAGTTTAACCCCCCCCACTAACCTTAGTTAGTTTAACCCCCTCCCCCCACTAACCTTAATTAGTTTAACCCCCCCAACTAACCTTAGTTAGTTTAACCCCTCCCACTAACCTTAGTTAGTTTAGCCACCCCCCACTGACCTTAGTTAGTTTAACCCCCCCCACTAACCTTAGTTAGTTTAACCTCCCCCCACTAACCTTAGTTAGTTTAACCGCCCTCCCCCCACTAACCTTAGTTAGTTTAACCCTCCCCCCCACTAACCTTAGTTAGTTTAACCCCCCCCCCCCAAACTAACCCTAGTTAGTTTCCTAATCAACTAACCCTGGTTAGTCTCCACCCTAACCTAGTTCACCTAGTTAGACTGACCTAACTAGACTAGACTCACCAGACCTGACTAACCATACCTGACTTAACTGACCTACCTAGACTTCACAGACCTACCCCAACTTACTAACCAGACCAGACTTAACTGACCTACCTAGACTAACCAGACCTAATTGACCTAACTTGATCTCACTCAACCAACTAACCTAATTTAACTAACTTCATTGATTTACTCAACTAAATTAACTTAATCAACTTTCTTAGACTAACCTAACTTAATTCACTTAATCTACTCAGTTAGCCCCCATTCTTGCCTTTTCTCTTCCGTTCTTTTTTCACTGAGTACGGGTGTGCTAGCGAGCGTTCACGCGCAAGGACGTGTTTCCGACTTATCCGTGCGGTGGAGTATTGCAGACCTGCCATTCACACACAGTCATCCTTCACTGTTCACATGCAGCCCAGGTACCACCTTGTATTTTCAACCCGCAACTATATAATTCCAAAAATTCATTAAAAAATAAAAAATAACCATTTTTTTTGGAAATTAACCAATATTTCTAAAATTATTTGAAATATTTTTTAAGATGCAAAGTACAACAAATAAATTGCAAAAAATTTAAAATCTGAAAATTACTCCAAAATTACATGAAAAATGAGTAAAATTCATTAAAAATGAGTTAAAATACATAAATAAATTCAAAAAATTTCCACAAATCCCCTGCCCTTTTTTCCACTAATTTCTCAATTAGAAATGTTTCCATAAAAGGCAAATATATTATTTGAAGCTAAAAAATCCTAACTTTAATACTTCACTTTATAGAAATTTATTTTAAATCCTAAAAATGAGCCGAAAATCATGAATGAATTAACATACATTGTGGACACTTGCTAAATGGCTGAAAATTCACTCTTACACTTCATAACATATTCATGTAATATATATCTTGATTAGTTATTTTAAAAAACAGCAAACAAATAAAAATAACAAAACAAATTAACCAAACCAAACAATATACAAAAAATACAAACACACCTAAAATACAAAACAAACAAAATACAAAATAAAAATAAAAATAAAATAAAAATCAAACAAAAACACCAAGGTGCTTTATTTTTTTCAGTTAGTGGTCTTTGTTTTTGTTTGACTAGATTCATTGCTTTTGGGGGACTACTCCTTGCACCTTCTGTCCATTATATGCACACCTCTTCCAGGTATTTATTTTGTGAGCTTTATTTATTTTCATTACCCCCTTAACCACACTTAATTGCTAAAATAAACTTTATTCACCCACCTTCTCCACGTGCATTCGCGCTAAACACACAATTTAATAATTTAAAAATAAACCAGCCATTCACTTTGCACACGCTACGTGCGCTTAAGAGGCACCTTAATTTGTTAATAAAAATGAGCCAACAGTCACAAAAAAGCACGTGCTGGCAAAAAAGTGCTTCACATCACTATTAATTTTTAATTAATGAGTTTGCATTTAGAGACCCAGTTTGGGAATCCTAGGTCAGGTTTCGATAAAGCACCGTTTCACCCTAATAATTTGTAATTAAAATTTTAAGAATGAACCACCGTTTTCTTATTAAGGTTTATAACCTAATAAAATGTCACCCATTGTTAATAATTTCTTAAAATGAACCCTTCATTAAAATACTTCCTCCTCACTGCACTTTTTTTTCCTTTTTTAATAAACACGCTTCGTGGGATGTGCAGCTAAAGTCCTCTTAGTTGAAATTGATGGTCAAGGTTATGGTTAGGTCTTGATGTATATTTTTATAGTATTATGGTTTGTCTATGTGTTACGATTACATGTACGGTTTGTAGTTTTCTTTCTTTCTTGTCTGATACGGGGTTTTGGATGCCTGTTTGTTGCATCGCATGAAGTTTTTGGTCGCATATGTGTAGAGGTCATGCCAAATTTTTTCTACGATGTGGGTTGTTTAGGGTGGTAAATTGGTTAGTTACGTCTGTGTGTGTCCTTCTTTTGATTGATTTCTTTTTTATAGCTATTTTGGTTGTTTTGCAAGTATTCTTTGTGATTGTCTGTGTTGTGGTGTGTTTATTTTCCATCTGAATGGCGCCTCACGCTTCTCCTCCTATCCAGTATGTCTTGCTGGTCAGTAGAGATTATTCTTCCCTATTGGCTTTTGAGCCTATAGCGAAAGCAGGACTTGCAACTTTTGTGGTTGCTTCATTCTCACTGATTCCAGATGATTCATCCTTGTGTGACAAGTTCCTTGCCTCATACAGCAAGAATTCGGGACTGGTTCATGGTGCTTCCATGATATTGACACCCCGAGGGTTAGGGAAGGCTCTGTCTCTTCCCTACAAAGGAGATCCCTTTGTTATAGCTAGACTATTATTCTCCAATGATGAGATTTTTGAGCTGTTACTACAGAAGCAGACCAAAGAGATTCTGGATGTCAAAAAAGTGATAAACATTTCAGGAGTCTCTTTTTCCATGATCAATGATCCTCTGTGGAAGTTTGTCTGCCAGTTTCTCCAAGACAGGTTTACGCCTGCCAAAACACCATCCCATTACTTGTCCAAAGAGCTCTTCACAGCTTGTTAAAAGGGATGGCCATTGATTGGAGCACTTACCTACTCACAAACATGGACCAACATTTTGTCAAAGTGACTAGGGAGAATGTCACAAATGTCACTTATGGTTCCTACTTATATGCTTTCTTGACATACTCAGGCCTAAAGAAGGGTGTGCTTCCACCTCCTCCATCCGATCCAGTACCTCTCCCTCCACCTTCAGAAGAGTCAGAACCTATTGATATAGAGGATCTTGATTTTCCTCCTTCATTGGTCATTCAGCAAAATCACTTGAAGCGTGTGGCAGATAAAACTCCCTCAGTACTTCCTTCAATCACAGTTCCTGCTACATCTGGCAATGACCTCCCTACCTACCTTACATGTAACAATTTGTTCACGGCACATAGAGAGGGTTCTTTGGAAATATCAATCCCTTCCTTGAACAGTTTAGTTTTAGGAGATGCCATTCCATTCCTCTGTAAAGACATCTAGAGTTCGATTGAACTTTCAGTGATAGATTGTCTTCAACAGTTGTATGCTTCCTTTTATGAAGAACTGATGCGATCCAAAGACCAGTTGCATAAGGCAACATCAGAGTTAGCCTCTGCTAAAGACACACTTTCAGATCTATTTAAACATATGGAGCAACAAACCCAAATGATTGAGGCTCAAAGAGAAGAGATATCTTCTTTGAAGATTCAGTTAACAGAGGCTCAGTCAAAGGTCACTAAAATCTTAGAGGAGAAGGAGAGAATATCCAAAGAAGCTCAAGAGTTTCAAACTCTTTTAGATGCAAAACTCTCAGCCTTACAGACTGCTCATAACACAGTGGAATCACAAGCTTTCCAAATCAAGCATTTGCAAGACCAACTAGCACAGACACAGTCTATTCCTCCAAGCCCATATGTTCCTCTGAATCCTTGTATCTCTAAGCAGGACTTGGCAGTTCTCCAGAGACAGGCCACATTGTGTCCTTTGATCCAAGATAAAGTGGAAAGATTGCAGTTGAGAATGGATTTGTTATGGTCTACATTTGAGCATTTCCAGGTATATGTTTTTTCGGACCATTATTTCTTTGTCCACTATCAATTGCAGAAGTTGGCCTTTTACATGAAGCTTTCAACAATGGATCTTCCTCTTCCAGAGGATGGTTGGAGTGGGGCTTCGTCACCTGAGTTACTAACAAAAGTGGTTCGTATGGTGTTTGAAGATTCTGTGACATTAGATACCATGTTACTGTCATACATGTATCTACAAGGTGATATGTTGATTCTAGATGATGTAGATTTGGCTTGGTATGTGGGGAATGTGTTTTTGCAAGTTATTTTGTATATCAACTATTTGGAGTTGAGGATACATGACATGTTCCAGTGTTATTCTTCACAGTGGCTACTTGCCCTGATAGTTCCTGGCACTCAACGATTGATTCTATGGTCCTGAATCAACATCAGAACACAACTTCTACCTATGTATAGAGCATTAACCAACTGAGGGTGGATCTCTTAGCTCACCTTTCAAAAAACCATCTATTTGATTTAACCTTTTTTTATGCCTATCAGAGAAGATCTGTCTTAGGTCCCTCTATTCCTAGCCTATTGTACTACCAACAAATGGCCCATCTCTATGATACTTATCTTTCCCTTTATCAAACCAATTCAACAACAATCTTACCTCTTCTTTTCCAACCTCAAGGTTTTCCTCAAATTCCTATATTTACCTATTGTTCTTTCATTGAAGATAGAGTATTTTCCCCTTCTCCACCATGCCCTTCTCCATCTATCCATATACCTTCTACTTTTCCTGTTTATCAATTAACACATTTCCTAACTGATTTCCTTATATTTTTAGCCACTCCTTCTTTAACTTATTCCTCCTTTTATGATTTTGCCTACCCATTTCTTCATCCTCTGTTACTTATTCCACTTCCATCTCCTGCCACTTCTATTTCTCAACCCCCTCAGTTGGTTAGTGAGTATGAAGGATTTGATCAGCAAATTCCGAGAAGAAGAGGATGGAGCTTGACTGATTCTATTACAGGACCTGAGATAAACTAGCCAATAATTCCACGGGATTGGACTACTGCCATCAAGCATACCACAACTACATTTTTCTAACCAATATTCACAATCTCTAGATCCTTTAGTGAGATCGACAGCTCATTTTGCTTGGTATCTAGCATACATGCATAGGCATTTCCATAATGATCAAAAGGCCATTCCAAAGCTTTATATGAATGTCAATGTGAATGTTGACTCCCACCAGTTGGATGTCTTGTATTTTCATGCCCTATGTCTACCTAGCAGATACCTTGTTTTGCTAGAAAGGATGTGCTGCATGCAGTTCTTTCAAAATCCTCCAAAGACATTTGTAGATGAATCCTTCTCCATGGATCATTTTTGAAACCACCAAGCCTTCAAAAGGGATCACCTTCATTGATGCCTTTGCAATGTATTTTGGATGATTCTTAATGATATATATCTCTCTTTTTGGAGGTGTCATTCAGATGGCTGTGTTAGTGTTTGTGTGTGTGTTGTAATGATTATATGTGATGAGTTCATGCTGGTTGAATAATTTGTTCGAGAGCTCTTTTCAAGTTATTGATGGTGGATGGAAAGCCTATGGTGGAAAGCTGAAGAGAACCTCTTATATTCTTTACAAATTTGTTAAGACTTCCAATTGATTAATCAGATGAGTTAATGAATAATGAAGTTTTCCTTTAGTAGTATTTTTCTATCAGATATAGGTGATAAGTTGGGGTCATGGTTTGGAAAGACTATTGAAGATCCGACGGAAGATCAAAATTGAGCTCTTTAATGAATTTATATTCTTCTTTTCCTTAGGTAACGAGGACGCTTCCTTTCTAAGTGTGGGGATATGTTGAGAGTGGAAAAATATTGAATTTTTGATTGATTTTTGTTGTTTTTGAGGTTTGAATGATTGATTTTTGATGGATTTAGAGTGATGTATGGTTGTTAAAGGAAGTGTTTGAGAGTGTTTTGGATTATATTGATTATGTTTTGGAATTTCATGATGATTCTTAGTGGATATATGAAACTCTATGATGTTCTGATAGGTTCTGTTAAGGTTCTGATTGGTTATGTATACCTTCTGTATAGCTTCTGTTTTGTTATGATTTTCTTCTATATGAAGCATGGATTGATGATTGATGAAGATTGAGATCTTTTGGAAGCTTATTGAATAGTTTTTGATAGTATGAAATGGTTTCAGTATGAGTTATAAGATTCTAATGACTTCTGTAGAGCTTCTGTCTCTGCTCTATATCTGTAGTGTAATTGTACTGTAGCTGCTCTGGTGCTGTACTGTAACTGTTCTGTAGACCTTCTGTAAGTGTTCTGTAGAAAGTATATGTGACTTTGAAAAAGTTTTCTAACTTTTGGAAAGGATGAATCTAAGTTCAAAAGAGCTAAAAAAAATGGAAGAAGCAGCTGTTGAAGAAGACTGAAGAGAAGACTAAGTGACAGTGACAGTAGTAAGTTGTGAAAAGACACTGTAGTGGCTCTGGTGACTCTTCACATCAGACATACCTCTTGGGAAGTGCATCCACGACCTAAGAAGGATTATTGAGAGTTATTATGAGACTCGGGGGGGGGGGGGGGGGGGGGGGGGTGGGGGGGGTGGGGGGGGGAGGGGGGGGGAGGGGGTCATTCATGAATATATGTATATATAACGTGAGTTCAAAATAAGGGGTTTTTAAAAAACCAAATTTATACATTTTTTACATACAGAAGGGTTTCATATAAAGGGGTTACTTACAGATTGAATAGAAAAGGATTGTGTTTTATTCAAGAAAAATTCACAGATTAGGATATTTATAAATAGGCCATGAATGCACACTATATAGAGAATATATATATAGTGAACCCCCCGAGTTATGAGAGCATTATAGTGAGGATATGATTTACTATTGATGGAGAGAGAGAGAGAGAGAGAGAGCCAGAGATAGTCAATTCTATCAAAACAGTGTAACTGTATATGAGAGATTGAGAGAGAGAACTATGAAGACATTGAAGATGAATAATATGTGATTGATTTCCATTTAAAAGATGGTGTATTATTTTTTGTTCTTTGTTATATTGATGGATTCTATGAAGATGTTGAAGATTATGGTTGATTCTATCAAATCCGTGGGAGAAATCTACTATGATGCTGCGTGAAGAATTGTTGTTTCTTTGTTTTGATGATCAAAAGAATGAAATAAAAGCTTGTTGATGTTACAAGATAGATTTTCTTACAAGAGAATTCCCTTTTCCTTGGTGTTCCTCTTGGGGCTCCAGAGTATACGATGAACCAAAAGTAAGCTTATAATGGTAAGCACTCTCTTCTCTCTAAGTATATTCATGGCTAGGCTATTGCATTCCTTGTTCTCCACTATTGTGCATCATGTGGAATATCAACAGAGTATTACTTTTTATGGAAGAGAATAGCATGTGTAAGAGAGAATGTCAGGAGCAGCCATCTCAATCTTTGAGCTTCACGTATGTTGGATGATGACTGAGTGCAAGTAGAATGGCATAATTGAATGTTTGAGTCATTCTATTGGAAACACGGGGTGATGTTTCACTATGCTGGCTTGTCTAGTGGCCAAGAATGTGTGTGCCTTTCATGACCTGATCTTCTGGAGAACAGATCAATTTGTTGACTGGATTTTGGGATATTCTGATATAGAGGGGGGAGTGGTTGACATGCAAGTGGCTAGTTTATTGCAGTAAATCATTGTGAAGAAATTTAGATTATGTAATCATGAATTTTTGATAGAAAGGCCATCAACCGCAAATCTCGTGCAAAAAAATGGTGTTCCTTTTTTATGTACAAGTTGGATATTAGTGAAGCTTCTCCATATAGGGCATAGGGCACCGATTTGATTGTTAAGGGAGCCACTGTGAACTACATCAAATTTTTGGAGGTGAGGAGGAGGCAACATATGTCATCTTCATGACTGATTATGGTCTGGTAGTTTATCTTTTAGATGATCAATTAGACCACAGGTCAAAGCCATCCTGGAATGTCACTGATGGTGGAAAAGTCAAGCCAGACAATCAGAATATGGAGACTGGACTTGAAACCTGTGCTCCACTTGTTTATATGGTACACACATAAAAAATGGAAAGGAATTAACTATTATTTAAAATCTCAAAATAGTCAACTCAGAAACGTAATCGAGAATCAACATTTGAGAATGAGGTGATTGAAAATGTTGAACCCAAGCAAGTTAGTGGAAAGTCTATCATTGAGAGGCAAAGAGAGGAAGAGCAAGTAATGGTGCCAACTAGTGATGAGTCAAGTGACGATGAAGATACTGAATAGTTTATCAGTCCAGAAAATGATATTTTTAATGCCCACTTTGGTAAGCTTTCTACTACAATGAAGGTAATATTTGTGCACCATCAAGGAAGTAACATTCTTAATGACTTAGGTGTTCAGCTGACCCTTTTGCAGTCTTATTCAGCCTCTTGAATTTTCTAGTTGGATGTGTATGTTTGGAAATTTCTAAAGAAGCTATAGAAATAAGCTTAAACTTAGAGTAAGACGTATTGAGGTCAATTGGTTTCACTGGAGTGCAACCAATGTGCCTACTGTGAAAAGGCATACCGAACCTCACACTGCAAGTATTAAATATGATACAATGAATTTTTTTTCATAGCCTCTAAGGGGGTTTTACAACCGTCTCTCTGGGTGTGTTTTTTCTATTTGCATGCTTGCTAACACATGATGGTATGGTGGTCTAAAATTTGCAAAAGAAAAACCATCCATATGAGGGTTTGGGGCCCCTTTCTGTGGGTATTTAAAGAAATTGTCTACTATTGATAGATTGGCTACTCATTTGCATGTGAAAAACCACCCATGGGATGGTTTTGGCCACTCATTTGCATGTGAAAAACCAACCATGGGAGGGTTTTGGGCCCCTTTCTATGGTAATTTAAAGAAATTGTCTACTGTTGATAGATTGGCCATTCATCCACTCTTTAATGAAGATGCCATAGGAACCCTAGAATCCTAAAACACTTGCTTCACAAACCATGAAGGTGAGGCACCATTGTCGAAGGAATTGAAAATCTTATTGGCCGAACCAAGTGAGCTTAGTGTGACATGTTATCAGATGTATGAGGGCAGCATAAAGTGACTGATTATTCGAATGAGAATTAAAGCCTTGGCATTTATATACTCATGCTATTGAACCTCCTTGACGTTCTTTCATCAACTTAGGCCATCTTGATGCTTTTCTAACAAATAGCATGGGTGGATACTTGAGTTCACATTCTTGATATTTTCCAAGCTTTTGTCCAGTTGTGCTAAATAAGGGGTTGATTTCATCGACTCTAGCTCTTTTTTGAGTCAAGTAAAAGTTGTATAGATTAATGTTGCTTGCAACTTACCCAAGTTTCTATTTGATGTCACTTGCAGATCAACTTGTGGTCTCATTATGTTAGCGGCAGGGCTAGATGGTCATGTAATAGGAGCAGCGATTGCGGGTCCATTAACAGTATCAAGTCCAACTCAGGTAGTGATTGGAACTTTTTTTTTTATAAATGAAAAACTATTGTTGAAGCTTCCTGATAAAATGATAGCTTTGTGAGCTGCTACATAAGATAGCATCGTCGAAGACAAGGTTGTTGATGAATTTGTAGAAATCACGGGATCAAAATCTCCCTAGGATGAGCTGCAAAAAGCTTCATTGGAAAAGCTAGAAGGAGCTGGTCAAGATTTTGCGTTTGGACACATATACTTTTCATTATGTGCTATGTAAGTTTCTTTCACTTCTAACTAGTTTGAAGTTGACTTGATGGTTTGTGCAATCCATTTTTTTGTGAGTCTAATTATGTGTACTGCTTCTTTAATTATGTAGGGACTACTTGTAAGTCATCTAGGAGACCCAATTTGGTACTAATATGGCTTTGAAGAGCACTCTCTAATCATAAATGTTCCACAAGGTAATCATTTATCTTTTGTTTCATTTGAGCATGAGTTTGGTACTTTAGATTTATACTCACATTTTCTACCCTTTCCTCCCACTTTCAATGAACATATAATCTACATTAGCTCTAGGATCATACTTTAGACCTACCACAAGATATCTAGTCTCAGCACACATTGTCTCTAATGCACATTTAGGCTTTAGGCCATCATTAAACACTTAGAGGTGTACCACTTTGCACCCCGGTGCTTTGTTGTTGGAAATGGCATTTGTGCAATGTGCATTATGCACCTTCCCTCTACAAGTGCATCATACTCTATCCTCTAATTTGGTCATGTGGGGAATCTCCCCTAGCACATTGTACCACCCTCCTTTGCTGCTTATACCACATTCCTTGAAGGAAATAGGGAGTGGAAAGGAATCACATCATATTTAGACCTAGTCCCACCCTCCTTGATTGATCAATGCCAAGTTTGGATCAGTTTTTGGTTGCATGAAAGTGTTTCTTCCATGTTGGGCTATTTTTCTTCCATTTTGGGCTATTTGAGGCAGATCTGAAGGAGAACTTAGTTGTGAGTAGGGGACAGGTGCTAAAGCTCTAGGACAATAGGGAAACCTCATATTGAGTAGATTTTGGGGTTGCAAATGACAAGATGCCCTTAAAAAAATATTATTGATAGTTGTTGGTGCAGAAATTAGGTTTTCAGACATAAGCAAAACCCTGAAAATCAGCACAAGTGACCTTATTTTTTCTCTCTAAAACAATAGAGGTTGGTGTTACAACACTTTCTTGGCAGCATCATATTGAATGTCTCTCTCTTTTACTATGTTCTCCCTCATCTTAGAAAATTTGAAGATATTCAATATTGTTTTGTTGAAATCAGGCCTAATTATTGTTGTAATTAGGGTTTTTTTTTTGTTTCGAGAAGTGCACCATTGAATATTGGCCATTATCAGTTTTCCTCACATGTTTGAAGGTGGATAACTTTTATATGCTCTTGGAGGTTTGGCAACAATGATGGGTCATTGGCTTCTTTTGCTTGGTTGGCAAGCATCGGAGAAATATAATCTTCAAGTTACACTTAGGATCACTGACAAGCCTAAGAGACTTAGACGGGTTGATAGGGAGTTTGGAGGAAGTACAATAGTTAGAGGATCAATTTAGGACTGTAAAGAAATAAAAATAAGTGTATTGTACATCTATGCTAATTGTATTTTGCTTGGAAAAAGCACAAGTATTTGAGGAGCTTTCAACATAGGCTTTAGCCTCTTAGACCTCCAATGCAGGTTTGATATGATAGAGCAGCCAAATTATGTCTAAGCACAATTCGGTACTCAATTAGCATGAAGAAAAATTTTAAGCCCAATTAACAGTCAATAAGTGGAGTGAAGGTTCAAAACAACCCAATCAACAGTTATGCCTTCAGGTAATTACACAGCTATAGTAGCCACAAGGCGTGTCCTCAATTTAAACTATAATTGAGGGAAACAAGAGCACCATCTAGGAATCGAAACACAACAACTGCAACCTTCAGAACTACAAAAAAATGTAGGGGATGAGCCGTTTGGATCTAATCAGTAACCCACAAGCACTGCATGACACTAGAGTGGTCTCAAGCACTAGAAAATGCAGCACCCACCACGTGCTATGCTTTTTGTACATTGTTGCTAGCAAAACTAGTCTACTATGAATACAATACCCAAAATCTAACTGCATCACCCCCCTTTGTAGGACCTAGGTAGGCTGGTCAGGTTGCATGTCTGATTGACCTCCCATTCATTCAACAGACTAGGCATTTCTAGTTGACCAAGCCAACTTGGCTCATCCACTATCACCGTTCACTACATCACTCATTCAATGAATCTTGGGGAACTGTTGTGTGACTTTGCAAGAACCTTTCTTGTGTTTCATGGAATAAATGTATGCATTCCTTGTCTCTAAGAAGACTTTTTAATTGTGCTTCCAAGTGAATCCTTGTGTTTTTCCAATTCAGGTGTCTTAATTGTATATAATAGAAGGAGACACTGCGAGGACACCATTCTTTGTAATGATTAATTTTTAGCACATCATGGTCATTGACCTGTATACAACACAAGACATGCTCTTTTCTAAGGAAGGAGAGTGTTGTAAGTCTCAAGAAGGCTCCACAGATTTTGGTAACTCCTAATAGCTATTATACTTAGTGGGTAGCCATTACAAAGAATAGTTTTAATTGCCTACTTGAATGCAAGAGGAACACTAGTCACACCATGCCACCATCATCATCAACAACTTCTCTATCTATTGCAATCATGGGGGACACAAGCAAGAATGTGATACATGTACTTGTTTGTTATGCTTGAGAACTCCAACACGCAATAGGTAGGCTAGGCTAGGCTAGGCCTTGTTAATCAATCTTAATCATGGTTTTGTAATATCCTTATCACATTCTCATGTTTATACATCTTTGTGTATTTCAAAGGGACATACATACGATGACCATCAATAGCTATGTGGAAGTTCCTGACAACAATGAGCAAGCCCTCCTTCGAGAAATTGCCAAGAAACTTGTTACCAGTATTGGCATCGATGCAAGTGATAGAAAATTTTCAATTCTACGTTGTCATGCCGCTACGCACACACCATGTGAAAAAATCTAGAGCGTGGCTTTCTTATTGATCTAGAGAACGAATGCCATTTTAGACATTAGTGTTAGTATCCGTAGTGTGGATGGTTCAAAAATATTTTTTGATATTTTTTTAATATTTTATTTCCTTACCTTACTTTGTTTGAGTTTTATTTACTAGATTTCCATTTAAAACTTTTTTCTTAAAAAGTGATTATGTTATTTCTATTGAGTCTTGTGAGATTATCCTAGATGCCAGCTAGTTGGCTAGTATAACTCCCCTACTTAAGTTTCTTGAGGGGGATTGTTGAGCTAAAATGTTTTCTGGTTCAATGTTGACTAGTGACCGTGTATGTACAGTATATTCTTTTAAAAAATCCACAACAAAAAAGTATCAAAACTTGAAAAAAAAACTTGCCATGAAATGAAATGAAAAAGAAAAAACTCAAAAGAATATATCCAATGCCTTTGATATCCTAGTAGGTTGTATGGATTTCCTAAACATGTGCCTACATCTGTTGCCTTGTATCTCTTTGGGGTGGCACCTTTTGAGTATGGCTGAAAGCATTATTTACAAAAAATATTACAAAAACAAAAACAATACTCACACACATATCTTTTGATAAAAGGAGCTAGAGGTGTAGTACTACTAATTATGTTATATATCATAATCCATTAGTAGCTATAAACAAATTGTCCTTACTTTATGGAAAGTTAGCACTTTTACCCTAGAGAGACTCTATCTTGTTGTACGTATTGGCTTAGTTTTTTTTAGGTCTCATGTTAATCTTGCAAGGGTGAGAAAAGTTTATTTTACAAATATCCAAAAGGAGAGTAGCGTGGCATTTCTTTGCTTTAAGATGTTATTTGTTACCTAGCAATTCTTATGGTTTTAATTTCTTTTTGGTTGGATTCTTACTCTCAGGGAAGTTACTATATGTATATCCTCTACATCACATGTCTTTAAGACCTATTTATAAATATCATTATCTATGAATTTTTCTTGAATAAAACATAACACTTTTCTATTCAATCTATAAAGAACCCCTTTATATTATACCCTTGTATATGTAGAAAATGTATAAAAATGGTATTTTAAAAATACATTTTTTTCAACCCATGTGATGCACACACACATTCATGAGTAACTTACCCGAGTTCTTACTTGGGAGGTATAATGTCACGGATGTCAATGGGCGGATTGGTTTGTGAACTAGTTGCTTGCCACATTAAGTTAGTTTTAAATATACAAGGAATTGAATATTCTTTGTTTAATTTAACTTGCCACCTTAGATCCTTGTCTATCCAACTTAACATCCTCATCTTATCCAACTCAACATCCTCATCTTTCAACATTGTAAGGTCTAGTTCATATTATTTTTGCATACAAAGAAGATATCACTTTTACATATGCACAAACAAATGTTTCAACACCCCCTCCCTTGGTGCCTTTCTCGACTATTACTATTAGGTGGTCAAGTGTCTACATTCATTGGTTTTACAATGATTGATTGTCCCCCCTCACTAGAGGTGCATTCTATGGCTAATGGTAGTGGATGATTAAGATTTTCTTTCTTCAAGTCTTTAGGCCGTCTTGTCTTTAAAAAAGGTACCCTTGTTCTTTTTGTCATGGTTGTTTTCCTCCATGAAGTTTGATTGTTTTTTAAACTTTCATGCCTATGATCTCGTATCTTCTTATAGTGATTGCAGTTGGGTAGCTATTTCAATCTACATTCTATATTAGTGTGCCATTCCCTTTTACAGTGCTAGCATTTTTTGGAATCCTTCTTTGTAAGGAACATAGCATCCTTGCTTAGATAAGTCAACTTGCCCTTTCAGTTACTTATCTTTCAAAGGAATTGATGATATATACCCTTAAAGGTTAAGTTTCTTATTTGTAAGGAGTGATTCTTTCAAATATGCATCTTCCTTAGGTAGATTTACAAGTAGTATTGCTATTGTATCCTTCTTGAGAAGTTTAACTTGGATTCCTTCAAGTTTATTCACTAAACTTCTTAATTTTAATACATGCTCTACCTATGAGGTGTCTACCAGTCTCATTCCAAGGCACACCTTTTTGTAGTCCATCAAATTGTCTCTCCACACTCTAGGGTCTAGATCATATTACATTTGCATACAAAGAAGGAACCACTCTAAAATATGCACAAACAAATGATTCAATACAAAAGATTTAAGGTTACCTCATGCAATGAGTATACAGGTCCGAAACACATATACAAATTAAACACCATGCCACAACAAAGAGGAATAGAAATCCTAAGTCTAATTAAGACTTATCTCAATCTAAACAGGGTAATACCATAAGGAATAACTCAATTGTGGTGATTATAGTCCTAATAATAATGTTCTAGATTATGAGATTATTATTCAAGGAAACCCTCTACTCATCAAAATGGTAGATGTATAAAATTGATAGGTTCCATGTGTAATGACCTTTTTGTTAATGGTTTGAAGTTGTATGTAGTAGAAGAACTTGGTATTATTTGTAAAGGTCTATCAAAATGTAAGAGTATTCTTAAAGGCATTCAAATGAAGTTCCACAATGTTGTTTGTGTTAAATAAGTATCAGGATTTGTCTTGCATTTTCTATTTAAAAATATAATAAAGAAGTCAAGTAGAAAGTATTTAAGAAGAGCCTTACATTTAGACTACTATAAAGTCTACCAACTTGTTTAGCTATGCATAACTATCTTTCAATGAGAGACAATCTTCCACAAGGAAATGATTTCAACACCTGTATCAAAATGAGTATCCAAACTTACTATGATGACAATCTCATCTATCTAACTATGAAAGGAACATATTGGCTGACTCGACTTGAAGCAAGTCTCAAAGGCTACTTATATTTAGTTATCATGCCATTTTAAAACTCTACTTAAGGAGATACATCCCATGTACTGAAAGTGCATGTTGCTTGTCTATCATACCATAGAAACACCACACCCTTCAAATTGGTAGGGAATATTGCTAGCCAATGCTCTAGAGTTATACCATTGCTGGCCATACATGCTACCATAAACTATGTTATGTGAAAATTGGGGTCTTTCTTGTACTGTCCCTTAAAATTTGACACTGGGACTACATAGGCAGGATGGCCATCAACATTTTCATGACATATCTAGCTAGAAAGGGGCCTTTATTTGTATGTGCCATTGGGAATTTTGTAAATACTGTCAAAAGGGCACCAAAGGATTGTTCTCCTACTTGTTCATTCTCTACTTTAGCCTTTGCTTTCTACCTTCTCATGTATCTTTGGAAACACTTCAATGCTTATCTTATTATTGCCTCGTTATCAAAGAGTTGGATTCACCCAACTTTTCAAAGCTTTAATAGAAGGGAAGAGAGAGATTTTTGCTTAGTTTAATATTTGAAAGACTTTCTCATCAACATTTGTGAGCCTTTACTGACCAAGTCTCCTAAAGCTGTTGCACAATGTCCCACTTGATATTGTCTAGAAAATCCTCAATGAAAGCTAAGTCCCCATTTCTAGCCATTCTCTTTGCTTCTGTTCTTTTAGTTTTACTCCAAACAATTGGCTACAATGGTGTGCATTTCTATGGCTTCAAAAGATAGTGGAAACCATCCATTATATAGGGCTTGTATTAGAAAAGCATTGTGTTTTTAGCATCAAGGGATGAATTTCTTATAGAAAGTGGCCCTAAAAATGAATTTATTCAATTCTTTTGGGATAGAATAAACTCAACAATTCTCTATTGATTTCTTCTCCTTTTTTCAATAGTGCCATTTTCTAAGTTTTTAGCACATTTAGATTGATGGCAGTTTTCCCTAGTTGTGTACCAAAACATGGAGCCTGGATAGAATACCACAAAAATAGGGTAAGGACTACAAGAAATTCTATCTTGTCTCGCCAACCAACATGTTTTTTATCTTCTAATGAAACCACACAAGGAAAACAAATACCAAGAAAAAGATATTCACACACCATCATAGAATGTATCTCCTATGGTATTGGAGTCATCAAAGCACATCATATTCTTCATAGAAACAAACTAAAAATAAGAAGAACTAATATATACCACTTTATGAATGGAATCAATCACATAGTATTCACATTATAACCCACACAAAGAGTCCATATCCTTCTTCTCATCTCATAATCTATCTCTCATATACCATGTTCTTGTGTCAAATTTTGGCTATCTTCCTCTCAATAGCTCTCTCTCATACAGGAAGAGGCACCAAAGCCATAGAAATGACCCTTCATAGTGAACTACTATCATTTCACTCCAAGTATTCTACTCCAATCTTTAGTTGGTACTTTCTTTGATTTAACTAGCTAATAGAAGCTTGTATTCTCCTCTTTTCAATATACAAAGACATCCTGAACTCAAGAAAAATTAGATAGAACATATATAGACACATAAAGAGGCTTATAGAAGCTCAACAAAACACAATAAAACCCACATAGTCCAAACAAATGCCATACCAACCCCTCAAAATACATTCAAAAGATCTTCAATCCAAACACAACATATCCATTCATAACCACAAAGCTCAATCAAAAAGAGCTCAACAGAGACAAATATAATACATCTGAATCAAAACCTCACTCAACAGAAGCACATCAAAACATAGTAAACCAAGACAAAATCTCAACAAGCTACAACAAATATTCAACCCAAACCAAACTCATCCAAATCACTCATAAAAGACATAAAACCCACAGAACATGTATTTAAAAAAATCATATTTAAATCAACAACAAAATACACCTAAAAATGTAATGAAAATAGCATTCAATAATCACTACACTCAATCATCCTATATCTAATAATGGGTATCTCCTACCTAACATGTAAATCATTGAGGTATGCTTAATAAAGGCCATCACTACACTCGGTCATCTAGCTTCTCTATCCATCCATGTGTCTATGGTTAAACATAAAGCACATATACATATACATACATGACCCCCCCTCTCTCTCTCCCTTGTAAATGGATTGAGGTATGCTCATGGGGATTATAGTAGGTACAGATAAGTAGATTACAATATTGTTTGCATAAGGATATTATAATTGTATTAAGAATAATATTTCATTCTTTTATTTAGTGACTAAGAGGGAGGTCACTGTGGTTGGGATAGTTAGTCAAGTGTTGGGCTTAACATAGTTATAAAATATTAATGTAGGGTTGGCTTGAGCATGAGTGGTAGATAGGTCAACAATACATTTGTGTATATTCAACAAAGCAAGTATTTAGAAATTTTATAATTACCTTCTTAACTTGACCATTTTGATTATGCTTACATCTCAAAATCTTTCTCATCATATCTATGCTTAGCATATCCACTAATCAGTGTAGTCCAAGAGACTATGCCCTAACTAGGCATCAATATCCCATGTGTTTAGAACTTTAAAAATAGTACAAAAATCAATGAACTCATAGTTTCTTATGTAGCTAGAAACGATAATACACATGGCAATCAATCTTGTAATATGAAGCTTTCTTTGAAATATCATATCTACTTTTGCAACCAAGGTCTCTTCCAACTATATCTACTAAGTCCAATCAACTTGCAAATGATAATGTTGCTCTATGTTAGG
The DNA here is from genome assembly GCF_053477565.2 of Lygodium microphyllum. Classification (NCBI taxonomy): domain Eukaryota; kingdom Viridiplantae; phylum Streptophyta; class Polypodiopsida; order Schizaeales; family Lygodiaceae; genus Lygodium; species Lygodium microphyllum. Next base: position 10,937,078 of record NC_141139.1, read on the forward strand.
ATTCATCAAAAGTATGGATTTGGAGGTTCAAAATGTCATAAGTAGCTAGAGATTGACTCAAAATATGTGACTTTAGCCATGCTAAAAATACCATGCCATCACACACACTTCCATGAGCTCCACACAAAGAGCTAATTGTTTCATACATTGGTGACGGTAGCCATGATGTATAGAGAACATATATGGATCCTTGGTTTGGCTACATCCCTATGGACACTAAGAGGAACCCTGCATTGGGACATGATCTCTTTCAACCACTTCTATGTCATATGTCTTACACCCTCAAATTTCCTTTCTCCCAAGATTTCATACTATGAGAACCACTTTTTGAGGACCACAACACATGGTTTCATAGAGAGAACTAGGTATCTTGACATATAGACACCACATGAGATGCAAGTAGCCATTAGTTAGCTTAGCCTCTACTCTCAATATTTTGAGATTAAGATAAGGAGAGAATCCCACATCCATAGAGTCAAAACGACTTGCAATCTTGACCAAGATCATGTAGAGAATGGGACAAGCCATCATTACATGCACCCAAAGCATTTCAAAACGTTGATCATTGTATTGTTTCTTAGCATATCTAGTTATTAATGTAGTCTAAGAGACTATAGCTTTGGACAAACTGTCATCCCATCTTAAGATTAAGGAAATCTGGTGTTCTTGTGCAAATGGAAATGCTAATTCACATGTCAATTAAAACGTAGACAATCAATGGACCATACGAGCATATAGATGTACAACATAGCTGGAGGTTCTATATATTACATCAGATATTCACCTTATGAGGTACTATTAAGTGAGAAAAATTTAGAAACAAGAGACTCTATTGTTGCTTTGTGGAATTTTGCAAAGCCTTTGATACAATCCACAAGATCGGTTAGTACAAAGGAGCTAGGAGGGTGGCAATCATTTAGGATTAAATTGGACATCATTTGGGGTATCCATACAGTATATGGGAGGGTCTTTGATTGACTAGATGCCAAGAAGACTTTTGGATATGATCTCTAGCACCATTAACATGAAATAAGGTTGTCCACTCTTGTAGACTATTTGAAATCTACATTTATGAGATATAGGACTAGATCACACTTGCAGTAATGGCATGGACACAATAGGTTCATTGGAACCAATTATTCTTTATGTTGAGGATAATCATCTTGGTCATTGAGTTATAGGAGGTCCATAGCAACATCTCCATGCTCTACATGATGTTTCCGTTGGACCAGATTGATTGTGACTCTTGGGAAACCAAGATCCTGGCCTTTCACATATCAACCCTAGTATAGAGAAGAATTATTTTCACTTAAGAGCATTAGAAGGGAATGGTGGATTCACATATCTATTGGGGGTTTACATTCACCACAGTCATGCAAAGAGATTCACAATGTCATGGACAAGCTAGGACAACCAGAGATTGATTCACATGATGATATGGAGCATTAGCAATGTTGGAGGGCATACTGATCTTCATATAAAAGTGGTTGTTTGATACATTGATTACACCAACCATTGATATATACATCACCTGTCTAGACCCATGGTTTGGCTACATTCTATGGATGCTAAGAGGAATCTAGTAAGACAATATATCTATCAGGTACACATATGGCATATGTAGATTACATCCCAACAAGGCCTTCCCCTAGAAATGTCATACTAAATGTTCAACACTTTTTGAAGACCATGGTAGATGGCATAATTGAGAGAGGTAGATACTTGTACATATACATGTCACATGAGATGTATTAGTTAGCTTTGGGTCTCCTCTTAGAAGCTAGGGATTGAGACCAAGAGGAGAACACTTGTCCATAAACCCAACAGAACTTGCAAACTATGGAGGAAGTGGTGAGAAAGGAGTAGTAAATATGTAGATCAATGGTCTACACACTTTTCAATGCAAACAATGTTGATTGCATTTGGGACATGCCATCATATTGCATGTGCCCAAAGCATTTCAAAACCTTTATCATGGTTTCCACGCTTAGCATATCTAGTGATTAATGTAGTCTAAAAGACTAAATCTTGTACAAGAAGCTTCTCAAACACTTAATACACTTTTGCGTGTGCACCACATTTGGCATATATGCTTAGCAATGTGTTGCCTACTAATAGAAAATAATGTTTTTCCATATGTGTATTGAGACAAGATATCCATGAACTAAACACAACTTACATGGATTACACCCAAATAATGCCTTTCCCACTTGCCCACCACACACTCCTAACAAGCTTGAAGATGTCATACTATACGGACCACTTTATGAGAAACATAATAGATGGTTTCAATAGATATATACATGTCACATATGGCATGAACAGCTAGTGGGTTAGCTTATGATTTTTTGTAACCAAAAAAGGACTTCTATGGGGAGAGTAGCCAACATTCCGAATGCTAAGAGAACTTATCTTTCGGGGAAATATGGACTCAAAAACCATCTTGTAAGGAGGGGATTGAATGGATGCAAACTTTTGCTAATCTTAGCATATAGTGGGCCTAGATTTCATGATGTAGAGAGAGTGTGGTTTTGACCCTTTGCTTGAGTGTTATTGAATACATAAAGAGAAAACAATTTGATTCTATATATTAAAACATGGTTGTATGGTGACTTCTTAGCAGAACATTGGCCATACATAATGGTAAAGTCTAGGTCTTATAAATATTAACTCTTGCATTCAAAACCCACATGTGTGAGCGTCGGATTATAACCACCTTGTTAGCCAACTTTAAACGTGGCATGTGCTGCTTTCACCCACGTAGTGGGGGCTATGTATAGGGTAATATAAAAGCCTTTTTGAGCACTTAAAAGTGAGCCCAACACTTCAAATTGTTTAGCATATGGCACAATATATTTGACGCACATAATGAAGCATTTAGATTTTATTAAAAATATGTGTTTTTTGAAAATTTCTCAAATCCCTTGCTAAAAAATAAATCTCTTTATAATCCCAAAGTGCTTGACCTTTTAAGAAAACCACCTAGCCTTCCACAAAACTTGAGAAGAAGTGCACACCACCCCCTCTCTCACTGGTTCATTTTAGATCTTTTATGATTAAAAGGGCGATTAAATAAGCTAAAGATCCCTTTTGGAGCCCATATTTTCCCTAATTTAAACCTATGCAAGAGAAGGTGGAAAGTAAGGAGCAGAACATACGTAGACCTAGAGCTTGCACACTTAAGCAATGCAAACAAAGGTGAGTGTATTTGGGACAAAAGCCTTCTCCTTGCATACACCCAAAACATTCCAATTTATTTAACTCTCGTCCATAATTAGTATATCTAGTGGGTAGTGTAGTCCAAACGACTAAATCTTGTGTCAAAAGCTTCTCAAACATAACTTGCACTTTTTCAAGTATACCACATTTAGCATACACACTCAATAATGCATTGTGGTTGGGAACTAAAACGGGCCCGACACTAGGTCTAATGGATTTAGTTGCGGGCTCCTAAATAATCAAACACCCCACCATGACCTCATGGCCAAGGGCATCCGGGTACTTTAAATAGTTATTCTAACTCTTGCATTTGTAGATACAATTTCAGATTGCATCCTAACTAATTACCCCTCCCAACTCCAAGCAATGCAGTTTTCCTTACGTAGATGACTATCTCACATGGAATCATATACATGAAGGGAACCCCCTAGCCAAATATTGTAGCCCGTATGGCTCTCTTACACCCCAAGGATTGGCCCTAAGTTGTGCCATCTAAAACATATGGCACATCATAACAAACTCCTCTCTTGATATTTATCATTCTAGGAAATTGTTTATAATTTCATATAATCATTCCCCTAGAAATAGAAGTGCTAACCTAGGGCTAGGGATCCTCTTTCACTCCACGTGGATCAATGAGTTTGCAAATAATTGCTATGTATCTAGGAGATTAATTTCAATACCATGTGTATATGCATATGTAACATGTCATACCACAGGGTGCTTAAAATTTTCTAACTAATAAAATAGTAGTGTGACTTGTGAAACCATCTTTTTATGATTTATTCTAGGGTAGTGTAGTGTTGAAGAGATGGAACTAGGCTAACCCATGCTTTCACACTAAAGAAGCAGACTTCCATTACATGGTCAAATTCTGAACAAAATAGCTTCGACAAATTGAAGCAAAGTTTGGTATCAGCACCTATTCTAAAACTTCCTGACCTCAATAAGGAGTTCGAGGTAGTAACTGATGCTAGCATTCTTGCCTTGGGGTGTGTACTTATGCAGGAAGGTCATCCAGTAGCATACTCTTCAAGGAAATTGAAGAGTCATGAAAAGAATTATGCCACACATGATCTGGAATTACTAGCTATCATCCATGCTCTAAAGCTTTGGAGACACTACCTGTTGGGTAACAAGTTTACTCTAGTAACTGATCATAAGAGTCTCAAATGGATTTTTACCCAGAACAAGCTCAACATGAGGCAACGTCGATGGATTGAAGTGTTGGAGGAATATGATTTTGAAATCAAGTACCGACTAGGGAAGGAGAATGTAGTTGCCGATGCACTCAGTCGCAAGGCATTCCTAAATTCACTAATCTTGCAGAATCCATCAACGGCCAGATCTCTGGCTACAAAAGTATCTATGCCAAACAACCCTATACTTGAACTAGCTACAGAGGAAGCATGCCATGATTTGGCCTACCAAACAATGCTAAAGGAAATATCTACCAAGGAGAAGAATCAAAAGTTGCAAGCTAAGTATCAGGAATTTTCCATTGATAATGGACTTGTCTACTATAGAACAAGGCTATGTATATCAGCAAGCCAGTTACTTAAGCAGAAGATAATATGGGAAGCTCATGATTCCCCTTTCGCAGGACATCCTGGCTATGCTAAGACTCTTAATGCAATTAGGAAGAGCTACCATTGGGAGAGGCTCAAAGGTGACGTTCTCAAATATATCACTGAGTGTTTGTCTTGCCAACGTATCAAAGCCGAACATGTCATGATGCCAGGGAAACTGCAACCACTTGACATTCCCCAAATGAAATGGAAATTCATCAGTATGGATTTTGTTGTGGGCTTACCCCAAGTCCAAGGAGGATACAATTCCATTATGGTTGTGGTTGACATGCTTACCAAGGTTGCACACCTGATTCCAGTAAAGACAAACTATAAAGCCTCCGACATTGCACGATTGTTTATCAAAGAGATATTCAAGCTACATGGTTTACCCAGAAGAATCATCAGTGATCGAGATTCTCTCTTCACATCACACTTCTGGAGAGCTATCTTTGAAGCTATTGGGGCTCAACTCTGTTTTAGCACTGCCTACCATCCCCAAATGGATGGCCAAAGAGAGCGAGTAAATCAAGTCATCGAGGATATGCTTAGGGCATACTGCTCTCGAGAACCTAGGAAGTGGATTCAATACTTGCCTTTGGTAGAGTTTGCCTACAATGCTTCTTACTAGCAGAGTATTCAGATGACTCCTTTCCAAGCATTGTATGGTCATGATTGTCGAAGCCCTCTAAACTTTTATGATCTAACCCTAAGGGTTGAAGCATCAAGGCAGATGTTGGAAGACATGGATGACCAAATAAAGTCAATAAGACAAGACATACAAGCGGCCAAGGATAGACAAAAGGCATACACAGATTTGAAACGCCAAGAAAGAGTCTTCGAAGAAGGAGACATGGTCTTCATTCGTGTACGCCCTAAAAAGAGTTCTCTATCCCTAGGAGAGTGCAAGAAGCTAAGTCCAAGGTATTGTGGGCCGTACAAAATCCTCAAATGCCTAGGATCCAATGCTTATAGATTGCAACTCCCTGAGAACCTAAAGGTTCACAATGTATTCCATATAAGCCTATTGAAAAAATATGTACCCAACCCTAACCATGTACTTGATGACCAACAAATTGTAATGCCTAGTCAAGGAGTCCTTGAACTAAGGCCGGATAGGATCTTAGATGTTAGGTTGATTCCTTTGGCAGTAAAAGTTTTCTTGTACTCTTTGGTACCTTTGGTGTTTATTGATACTTCCTTGTGCTTTTTTTTTTTACAAAGGTTCCCTTTGGTGTTGCTTGTAGCTATTATTGCTATTGTTTGGGGGGATTTGGTGCTCTTTGGTACATTTGATAAATTGGCGATCATTACAACAATGGTTGGTAATGGTATAATGGTTGAAAGTTTTGGTACTTTCTACTTGGTTCTTTTGATGCTTTGTTCTTGTAAGTTTAATCCTCTTTATTTCTTTCACTTGACAATCACAGTATGATAAGCTAGCAAGAAAGGGCAGGTATACATAGACTTTGTTAACTGACATGAAGAAGGAGAAGAGGTTCACTTGACAATCACAGTATGATAAGCTAGAGGTCCCTTGCAAGAAAGGGTAGGTCTACATAGACTTTGTCAATTGACATGAAGAAGGAGAAGAGGTTCACCCTCTTTGCCATTCCACATATTGTAGACAAAACATAAGATCATCCATGTTCTTGGAATTTGTGCTATGTGTGTGTTGTGGGGGGGGGGGGGGGGTTTCGCTAGAATGACACATGTCATGGGCAATGCCATGCTCAAGTATTAACATCAATATCACCCCCTTTTCTTTGGTGTGGTTTTGCAGAGTGGTGGGTTTTGTGTGAAAGAAGGGTGCAACATTGAAGTAGTTGTGGTAGCAAAGGTATGGATTACTACTTGCATGATTCTGTACAAGTTAGCATTTGGTTTGGAAGCCATTATACCCTTGGAGTATGTACTACCAAGCTTCTAACTCATGGTAAAAGATCGACTCATCCCAAAGGAACCACTTCCATTCAGAACGGATGCTATTGCCCAACTAGAAGAAGATTGGATTTTCAACACTTACATTTTATCTGAAGTCCAAGCTTGGCAAAAGCACAAAGAGGACTGATTGTCTAAGAAACCATTTCTCCAAAAGGGCCAACTCATCCTAGTATTTAAGACCTGAATAGGCAAGCTTCCACGCAAGCTCAAGTTCTGATGGAGCAGGTCCTTTTTGGGTCTTTCATGATTCTAGCACTAACTTGTTCTATCTGGTCAATTTACACTGTAAGTTGCTACCAAATCTTGTTAATGGATTTCATTTATGTCACTATCATACTAAAGGTTTTCGATTTCCATTCCCTACAAAACTAGATTCCCTTACCACTTCTTTGAATTTTAGATTTATTTTTTCACTAGTTATCCCCTTATAGATCAAATGGCTATCATAAGTCACTAATCAAATTGATGTGGGGTTCATTTATGAAGCCCACTCATTAGCTCATATCCCTAATAGTGCCATGGTATCTTGAAAAAACCATTCTAATCATGTATGGTTATGGTCTGTTTTGCTGACATAGCGCACATGCATTGGCCAGAATCCTTTTGCATTAATCATAGAATCTTTTAAGAAAGATTCTCCTCTTCAATACCATTATTTTTTTCCCAACACTTGTGTGTAAACCTACTTTCACTTATCTCATTTTCTCTATGTCTTGCCCTTCTTCCATCTCCCTGTCATGGCAGCTTTCCAACTCACCACCATTGAGGATGTTCCACCCCCAAACTTGAGGCTCTTGTAGATTCAATTATGTGTAGCTCACCAACAACCTCCCATGGAGTGCTACCACAATCCACCCCAAAACCGAGTATCTCCTTGCAATCTCCATGATCCACATTCAAGGCCAGAAATATATCCTCTCTATAAAGGGAGTGTAGGGAAAGTTGTGCTTGCCCATGTAAAGCCAACCTGCCAATATTCTCTACCGTGGCCATTGAGGACATCTTCGAACCAATTCTCAAGAAGAAGTATCAACTCAGTAACCTCATCAAACCCAAGCTTGATGCTCTCAAGTTTTTGATCAAGGCCCTTTACATGTAGGCCAAGGCATTTAGCATCTCCAAGAAGGTAACCTCTCCTTTCTTCTCTCCATCTGATATCCCCATTGCATGGGGCCATGTACTTTGGGAATAACTCTTTGTGGTTAGGTGAGGCACCTATCCCACAAGCTATCTTCCATCAAAACCATGAAGGTGATGTGTGGACAAAACTTTACCATGCTCATTCCTCCATCCACCCTTCTTTACCCTCCCCGCCAACTTTGCTCACTTGTAGCAAACATTGCCCAATCTCAACTTTAGATAAGAACCATGCTAGATCCTGTCCCTACCCCTATCAAGGACTCCCACTCAGCTCCCTCTCACTCCCACTTTGCATTAGGCTTTGCAGTGAAGTTCAAACTTGTCACCCTACTCAGATTGGACCACCCACACTCCAGATCCTTGGAGAGACCATCCACGCCCAAGGAACAAGTGACCATGGCCAAGCACCCCCTACCTATCAATAAAGGAAAAATAGGTTGCCACATCGGTACCTTGAGTGAGGAGTATACATCTCTACATTTGTCAGCTCTCTGGACTTCTTAGAATTTTTAGCTAGCACTAGTACTGCCAATTCAAAGTGGCAACTCATGGTGGAGCACTACCATTATCGCTGGAGCAATACAATGCCGAAGTAGAGAAGTGGATCTAGGTGCTACAATAGGTGGTGTTGGGGACATAAGGTGGGACTGCAAGGCAAAATCTAACTTTGTTTAGTAACACATTCCAAAGAAATAGTAGGCTAGAGTAGTCAGTGATATGAAGATGGCTTGTGTTCCCCATTCCGCGGCTAGGATTTAGCAGATCCACATACTACGTCAAAGCATTATCAGAGTATCTGTCTTGAGCCTATGGATCGAGTCAAGATGGAACCACACACAAATCAAGGAGAAGGATCCCCAAGTCTTGATGAGCCAAAGAAAGAAGGCATCCTAATCCTGATGATCCGCTCTTTGAAGATCCCTTCATTGCCACTAACTCTAGGCCTACCTCACCAAGTCCAAAGCCCTCTCCCTTAAGTGATGGCATCACATCCATGCCATCCTCAGTTTTAAGTCTAGGCACAATCTAGAACTTGAAGTAGTGCAAGCCCGTCTTGTCTAGTTTACCTTTGAGTGTGACCAATTGAAGTAGCAAATCTAGCTTAGATTCACCATGTGTGCATAGTGACACATGTACAAACACATGGACTCGAAGTCCACAATGTATATTTTTTCTTCCATATATAGTGTACACTTGGGGGTGTTCCACACATACCATAAGAAAAGGCAATCGGTGAGACCAAGGTAGTGACAATTAAAAAAGAAGAAGAAGTATGGATCATCATGGTAGTTTTTTCAACTTACTTTATCATCATCTATAAAATTAAACTTGAACAAATAACCTCGAATAGAAAATAACAACTAAAATAGAGTTAATATGTGAATTTAAATATGTATATATACAATATCAACAAAAGACACTAGGGGATAGCTATCATTATGGTCGTCATCATCATCTTCACCATGTCATGTGTGATCATCATGAGGCGACTACTATGAGGATGCAACATGATCTTGCTCATCGCCTATCCAACTACCTTACTCCTCTTCTCTAGTGACCACCTCCTCTACATCTCTCTCTTTCGGTATATCCTACATTAGTAAGAGTGAACTTACATTATTTGACAATTATAAATACTTAGAAAATCATTTTAGCTTGAGAAGATATCTAAACATTACAAACAATACACATAAAAGGGTGTGTTGCTCAAAGTGTCCTCTACAAGGATCTATATCCCTAATATGTGACCATCTCAATCTTTGCTATAGTGATGGTATGACTGTACTCTTTGGTCTCCAAAAAATTAGATCTAAAGATTTTTTATTCTCATTATTTCCATTCTATAGCTAGTATCTATATACTATGAGAACTTGTAAGCATATACTTATAAAAGTGGCTCCATGAAGTCACATTTCCCAATGCAACCCAATCGATATGTGTGATCGCTCACCACCCTAGACTATGCTGCTTTCTAAATTAGTTTAGGCAAAATAAAAATGACATGAAAGTTACATTAGATGTGAATACATATAGTTGTAATTTGATATGATATTTGGATTGTAACGTAACTTATTGTAGCAACAAAAAGCATACTCTCTGGTGCAAAAATGACACTCATAGCCACATCTGCCATGAAATAAGGTCTAGGACTCCTCATGGAATCCCTCAGGTCTCTCTTTTCTAGGTACCATGGCATACTTAATTTTTGTATTCATACAAGAAGAAATAATATAGAATGTTAGTTTTTTTAATTAAGCACACTTGTACGTTATACTAGTGCTAGTAGTGAGAATCATATTTGACACAATGGGATGAGAGTGTTAAAAGCATTTTAAAAGTAATCTTAAGTAAAGTATATTGAAGTTTAACTTCTTTCTTTGTACAAATTTGAATTCCTTTTATACACCATCACCTTTGTATTACAGCCATGGAGATTAGGTTGCTATGATGGGATATGGAGAAGAGCCACTTGTGGATGTGAGATTTCATCTTACTATGAGGAGGAATGGATTCCATGTTAGTGTAATAGAATCCAAGGCTTATATTGAAGGTCATGATGCTAGTGTCATTTACATGAGCCTTCACAAGGTATTTATGTTCTTGCACTAATTTTTGTACATCAAAATCAACCTATGCCTAGCGTTCTTTATTGAGTTCTTATATTTATTGTTTTGGATTCATTTAGCTCGATATGTCAATATTCCAAATAGCATTTCACATGTAGGGATATGCATCTCTAGTTGGTGATGATGAGGATGTCATCTACTATCAAGATGCTTGTCATTCTTGCACACGACATGGTCATGCAATCAAACAACTGCAACTAGATGTCTTGCAATAGCCTTTTCCTCTTGCTTTGAGAGACTCATGGAAATTATGTATTTCTTCATCTTCTACAATCTCTAGTACAGATATATCATTGCACACACTATGGACAATAGGAAGAATAATCTCTTCTTTGAGATGGAGAAGTTTTGAGCTTTTAGGGAGCTCATTACATGATAGCTTCTTCTACCATTGCGAATGGAAGACATGACCTTTTCATTATAGGGAATCTCCAAGCTTCATCAATTTCAGAGATAACCCTTATGTGCTTCTATGGATCTATAAATAGCTGGGGTTCTTGGCATGAGCTAATGTATTACATCCATAGCATGAGCCCTTGTGGTTTGTGTCTCACTATAGAGCCTCTCTTTTAAATAGAGACGTTACTCATGTAGAGGACTAGAGACTTTATGTAGAGAGCATGCCATATACACAAGGAAAGATAGTAGGTCTAATTGAGAGTAGTTAAGGAAGGAGCACAAGAACCAACTATACATTTATGTAATGTGAAAATGACCATGAAGTAGGATAGGTGAGTAGTAATGTTTTAAGATATATTCTTGTAAATGCTACTAGATCATTACATACCGGTGATGAACTATTAGTGAACTATGGATTTTGTTGGCTTGAAAGAGCACCTCCATCTTTGGATTGAAATTTAGATGGTTTTTCTCTCTCATGGTGGTCTTATTTTCTTGGGGTGTCCATAATTTGTAAATAGTTTTTCAATTTTATAAAAATATTTTTCAAATTTTTTGCACCACATTTGGACAAATTACATTGCATGAGACATACTCTATATGCAAAAAGTATGGTGATAGTTTTTTTTCCATCTTGAAGGAAACTCATTTCTTATGTTTTAGGAAACTTGTATGAAAGTAAGATACCTAATCATTACATTACAAGATATATTCTTGCATGAAAATGGCCATGAATGAAGATACATGAGTAGAGATTTAAATCAAACATGAGAGTCAAGACATGTGAGTGTGCATGTGCATGAGAGAGAGAGAGAGAGAGAGAGAGAGAGAGAGAGAGAGAGAGAGAGAGAGAGAGAGAGAGAGAGAGAGAGAGAGAGAGAGAGAGATTGCCAATAAGAAATTTTCATTAAATATCGAACTTGTTTCCTACATGTTGCATGCTCATTAGCTATTAGATATGATGGGTTCTAGATTATGATGTTAAGGAATATTTACATCTACCCTCTCATGGCATCTGTTGTATGTCAATTGAGTGCATTTGACTCCATGGCATGAGTGATCCAAGCAATTATGTGAAAATTGAAGAAACTATATGACTCCCAACTTGACAACAAGAATGATGTCATCAATGATGATGATTGCATGCATGATTTTATTAATGATTGGAATTAGAGAAAGTTATGTGCATGACAGATAAAGTTTTCTAAGGAGAATTGAAGGGCTTGGTCAAATCTATAAAGGCTCAAAGTTGACATGGCTAATCACGAGTATGCCTATTCTTAACCTCTAAAATCATTGCACTTGGAGTAATGCATTTGTTTTAGCACTGTTAAAGTAAATGATTTCTTGATTGTCAATGTTAATTGCATTATTTTTAAATATCTCAATACTTAAATCTAAATGTGTTGTCTATTTGAAATGTTGCAGGTTACTATCTCAAAAGTTTTAACCTGCAAACAATTTCCTTCCTAAATCTAGAGATGATGTGAAGAAGATGTTGACCAAGTGCCTGCAACACAATGCATGCATGACCCAAGGATTGTATTTTGTATAGAGATTAATATGAGAGCAAGGAAAGATGCCAAGAATATGAAACACCTTGTTATAAAGATACGAGTGGAAAAACTCTTCACAAAGTACTTCAGCATTTTCCATTGGCTCCCCACATATAACATATATTTTAGACCTTGCACTTAGCAAGAGTGATAAATTGGGGAGCAAAGAATGCAAGTACATATGGGATTATGCAAATTCTCCCAAATTGTTTTGCTTTCATATCAATTCAAAAGGCCATAATTTGAACAAGAGACATGATACATTAAGATGGGTGTTGTCTTGGATGGTGTAAATCCATTTTCTATGTATTTAAGTAGATGGTCTACTTTACCGATAGTTCTCATTAAATGTACTAAATTTAAAGAGGGATCAACTTATTATGACAACCTATTGTACTGAATTTGAAGAGGGATCGTCTTATATCTCTTTGTACTTCAAATTAGAGCAATACAACAACTGAGTGCACTACAACAAGCATGTCATCATACAATGATTTTAGTTGAAGTTATGATGATGCTTCACCATCATGAAGTGCACAAAGAAATACAAGAAATGCAATGCTTGATCTTGGATAGGGTAGAAAATATGGATATCAAGCTAAAAATGTTGCTATAGGTCAACCTGCAGGCCCTTCAAAGCAATATGATATTGATTATGCATAAGAGGAAGAGGAATTTGATGACTAGTTCAAGAATCAAATGAGAGCAATGGTAAATATCTTTGCTAAATTGGCAAAGGATCCTCAATTCGCCCAAATTTTGAATGCACCAAAGAAGGATAGCAAAGGAAAGAAGAACATGTCATCTTCTAAATATTTGGGATAGTAGGATGCACCTAAGGAAATGCCTAAGTTGTATTAGGATGTTATGAAAGTTGCAAATGAGAAAAAGCAATTGGTGCTAGTGGGGCAAGAAATGCAAAACCTAATGTATCAACGTATGGCTATTGGAATGCAAAAATCCATGTATGGGAATATTGTCATGATGTCCAGGGCACAAAATTGCATGGTAATGCATTCGCACCCCCTAGTACTTATGCAACTCAAGGAATGAGTGCTAGTCATGTAAATGTAGCAAATGCACCCTTTTTGCAATAGCTATTTTATGATAACTTTCCTCCCAAGGGGCCAATAAGGGACTATGATGAGGGTTGAAAAGGGCTGAATTTTGAGGCCTTTAATGGTGCAAAAGATAGGTTGAAATCTTTGACTTTCATTCAATAATTTGATGTAGTCTACTACATAGGCAATTTATTGAGTTGGAAGAGGCAATTTATTGAGTCTTCTAAGCTTTGAAAGGCAGCCACTTTCTTGAAGGGAAATGCATTACAGTGGTGGTCTACACTTTTAATACAAGGAAAAACATTGTTAACATGGGTACAATTTAAGCAAGTATTTGCCTCAAATTGGTTGACAAGCACTTTTGAAGTGGACATTATGAAAACTTGGAACAGGTTGGATGCCAGTCAATGAAAAATTTAAGAATAGTACAATAAGAAGTTTTGGGATGCTTTGTTGCCTATCACTTCTTAATGTCCCATGACACTTCATTAGCAAGTAGAGAAGTATGTATGTGGGATACCAAAATGAATCATTGATTTTTGCATCAAATCCACCATGCCTAGCATGTCACAACTCATAGAAACAACTAGTATAGCTTCTGCTCTGCTACATGGGAAAGATTTAGGTTTCCTTAACAATGATGAGAATCCATCCAAGAAGTTTTCAAAGATTGAAAAAGGGATAGATCTGAAAATAGAGTTGTAAAGAGGCCAAAACAACAAGTACTTTAAAATCACTTGCAGAATGACAAGATTCAATGGAAAAAATATATGGTTTGTATTTAAACAAGAGGGGCACAAAGCAAGGGATTGTCCCAGTAGGTAGCAAGTAGAAAATAAGGAATACTAGAGGTAAAGTTTCTAGGAGGTACTTGGTAAAACTTCAAGATTATTGACCAAGAGATGCCAAATGGATGGAAGAGAGTGACTTGGCAAAGCACTCTCAGTGTTTCACCTTTACCTAGAAGTTGTTTTAGTTAGAGGTTACTTTGGTCAAATTCACTAGAGCATAGAAGGTTTGGAGTGTTGCTAATTCTCAAGGGGAGGTCGCACTTCCACTCTTCTATTGATGGAAAACTCTATTGTGTAGTGGATCTTGGATATATTGAGCATGCATCCAAGGTACTATTTGCTGACAACATGTTTGCCAGGAGATCACTCTTTAGTATACTAGTCATTGTAGTAGTATGTATGTAGATGGGCATGGTTTTCACTGTCGCTCTAAAATGATACATTTGCATTAGATTATGAGTAGAGTATGATCAATTATGCATAATTGGATCATGATTGGCTCATAATTTAGCTTATTATCATTAGAAGCTGATTGGTTTCTAGTGGAATGGTCATTACTTTTCAGTGGTATTTGATTGGTTCTTAATATGGATATCAGCCCATTATATAATCCCACTAATATTATAAAAATGGTTTATGCTTAGTTTATGCTTTACTATGGTTGTTTGGTTAGAACACTGTTGTGATAGAGTTAATGGATGTATCTATGGTGGTTTCCACAATAAGTTAGAGTTTCTTTTTGCTTAGGTATGACTTAGTTATGTGGTTTGGTTTCACAGGGAGTATTATATGATTGATTAGTTTATCTTAGCTAATCTAGACATCCTAGGCCTTGACATAGACATCAATGAGATCTTCATAGGTGGATATAGGAGATTATCACTCAAGCTAGAGCTAGGCCCTCCATATCCACATGGAATTGTACTATTTGGAGCTCATTTTTACTAGATGGAGTTCTATATTTTTTTACATAGCCTTAGTTAGTTTTTTTCTTATATGCTTTGTGCTACATGTTTTGCTGAGATAGTTGTACTATCTTGCACATGATTCTAACTCATGGTCTGTTAAGTCATTTCAGCTTTTTATAGATAGTAATTTATCACTTCATTTCTCTCTCTCGTTGATTCATATATGTCTCTCTCTTTGCCTCCCTCCCTCCCTATATCTCTCTTTGATTGATCCAAGGGGGGAGGGGAACCCTTTGGGGACACACTGGGGTAACTTCCCCATTTATTTTTAGTAACACATAGGGAGAAGAATAAGACCTTTGTTGTAGTAGCTAGTCTCTGAACATCTTCAATCTTGGCACCAACATCAAAACATTCACCATGGGAGTGGTACTTGCTACAAGAATTTCAAAAAGTTCA
This sequence comes from Lygodium microphyllum, assembly GCF_053477565.2. Lineage (NCBI taxonomy): Eukaryota > Viridiplantae > Streptophyta > Polypodiopsida > Schizaeales > Lygodiaceae > Lygodium > Lygodium microphyllum. Next base: position 10,952,750 of record NC_141139.1, read on the forward strand.
AGCTAAGCTTGTAGCAATGAAATAAGAAAAAAGCAAGAAGGAGGAAGACATCAATGAGCTACATGAACAACTCCAAAATATGAAGGAAGAGCAATAAGAGGGCAAGGAAGAACCTATCTTTACAAGTTGAAGTGATTATCCAAATACATGGAGCCAACTCATCATGTTCAACACATTTCTATAAAGAGGTCATGTCCGTAATCAAAGAAAATAAGAGAATTGAAAGTATTAAGAGTGAGATAAGGATTGGTGTTCTCTGTGCTAGATGGGACAAAGATAATATTACTCCAGAGTTTGAGAGAGACATCAAGTTGAACACACAAATAATCTTACTCCAAAGTTTGAGGGAGGCATCATGTTGAGCAAAAATTTCCTAAGAGAAAAATAAACAAGGTTGTCCCATTCATAGACTTAAGAGAACCTATCCACATTACATACTAAGGTACACAAGCTAAGGTTACATACATGGACATGATAGATAAGATAGTAGTGATGAAAAAAACTAAATTCTTACAAGGGACAAGGGTGTGGATTGCAGATGAGCTGACCCCTCTTCAACTCAAAAATTGATCAATAGAATTAGGCAAAGTTAGAGAGACAAGAAGGACTAAAAAATGGGTAGTATACAAAGGAGATAAAGCACCTATGAGATGTTTCCACACTCCACCTCCCTAGATGTAAATATTTCTTATGATGTATTCTGGCTATTCTTTACACTTGTAATGAAACCCAATGTTTGTAATCAAAGCTTTCACAAGCCATGCGAGCCTAGAGTTTATTTTTTTCCATATTTACCTGTTACTTTTGTGTCCACATGGCACTCATACTCGTAGTGGATGTATTGAATTATTTGATATTTCCTATAGTTCAAATTTTTCCTCTTCAAAGGACGTTAATAGATCTCTCTCTCTCTCTCTCTCACCATGGATTGTCATGTCGATGTCATAGAAGTTGCACCATCAAGCTCAACACTCTCCTCTAACTCCATCCCACTCCAAACTCTCACTCCACTTAGGCAATAACAAACTTCTTGTTAAGCTCTAGCTAATCTTTGCATTGGAATAAGATAAATTAGAACAAGGTGATTCTATTTCAAACAATTAATGATATATATATATATATTCAAGCTCAACACTCTCCTCTGACTCCATCCCACTCCAAACTCTCGCTCCACTTAGGCAATCACAAACTTCTTGTTGAGCTCTAGCTAATCTTTGCATTGGAAGAAGATAAATTAGAATAAGGTGATTCTATTTCAAACAATTAATGATATATATATACATGTATACACACACACACACACACACAGATATATATATATTTATATATATATATTGTGTGTGTGTGTGTGTGCAATTTTTATAGGTGTACTATTGGTACTCATCGAACGTGGCATGCTTGCCATTTCATAAGAGTTAACTATTGTCTTGCTATTGTGCAAGCTATCAGACTTAACGATGTAAATGTCATAGAACACATTGAACACCTTGATGTCTCCAGCTGGACACTGCAATGAATGTTGTTGTACAGGAAGTGCTCCATGATGGTCATCACTTGGCCCTCATTCCTAGGAATGATACTCCCACCAACATGAGATGAACTAGAGGTGCCATATTGTCACTAGGATTGATGGTACGATCAATATAGATAATGGCCATGGTACTCATGATATGAATAGTACGATGATAATCATCAATATGGAGGATCATACTCCATCAAATAGAGATGCAGCAGCTTTCCATGCTATGTATGCTTTTGGGGATTTTATGATAGACATGGGCATTGCCACATGGGAGTAAGCTAGAGGATGCTTGTCAAAAGTAAGTATGTATAATATCCTGCTTATATAATATTCTTCTTGGGGATGCTTACCAAAGCTAAGTATGTGTAATGTCTTGTTTATATAATAATTACTAATCTAGCAACATTATGGTATTTATCTAAAATCATTCTTCTTTTGATAAAGTGCACAATGTTCAATGCTATGTGGCATGAGGGAAAGTATTTTCAAACTTAGAGGATTGATTAAAACCAAAATACCCAAGATAATGGAGTCATTGCTAGCTTTGAGAGAGTTGATGCAAATATGGATGATTAATTTCACACACTTTAATATATCTACAAGCTTTATTATCAAACCTTCTTTGTATATATTATGGATGATAATTGATTTAGGGATGTGGTGGAAATAGGACCTAATGCAACAATGAAGTGTCATGCCAATGGATTTGTAACTACTGGCTCTCCAAAGTTATGGAAATGAAATATGGGACATTTTTGTTACCATAACAATGTGAGGAGGTGAATATTATTTAAATGTAGGGATTTCACATGAATATACACAATGAGGACTATTCTTTTTCACATTATGGAATCCTAGTCATAATATGTTTCTAATTTTACTCTAATAGGTTGTCTTTCAACCAATGATGGAGAATAACACATGGTGGCACATTATCTTGATCTCCCTACACTCTAGAGATATATATCATACTATTATATCTATTGATCATATGGATGATGCCCCTCAGACTAGAGATGATGATGATTACGAACCAACAAAGGTAGAGAACATTCATGGTGTAGGAGACATTGATCATGATAATGGCATCCTACATGAAGATGAACATGCAACCATTATTGATAATAATGATGATGAGTATAACGACAATAGTAGTGGTGGGATTAATTTGTTTGGAGGTTTGGATGTTGAGATGGACATTGAAGTAAATAGTTTACCAGGTTGATCTCATTATGGATGAGATTGAAGATCCATCTCGATAAACATATTAAGTAATTACATTAACAAACATGATATTTACTTGTGACTTTGCACAACAATGTGCTTGCAAGTTTAATGTGCATTTTTATTTATGGATTTAAATGTTAGAAGTTTACTATACGTGAAAAGAAGTTTTGAGAAACTCAATGCAACCTGAAAAAAGGTTTAAGAAACACATTTAAATAACATTCACCACAAATCTAAGCAATATAGTGCAACATGAAGAAAATTTTCAAGAAACTCAATGCTCTTTTTCATGTTTCCTATGCCATAAATCTAAGAATTCTTAGGCACATATAATTACATACAAATATGCACATATCTTTACCCATGCATTTACAAACTCCTCATTACATTGATTTAACTATGCAAACCACATACCTGATTATATGCACATTTAACTAGAATGTGTGGGTCCCAAGTGATCCCACATGTATAAATGGGATTTTTAATGGATACATTGTTGTTCCTATAAAAGTGCATCACACCTTTGTGTCTCTACTCTAATCTACTCATAATGACACACACACACACATCCCCTTGCAATCCAGGCATCTTAGTCACATAAATGCAATAGAAATGTAGTGCATTAAGTCACAATTGGTTAAGCACATTTACTATTTGGACATTACTTGTTGAGTGCATCTTACTTCTACACTTGACAACAAGGTACCCTCACACTAGTGCATCAAATGGTGAGCATCAAAGTATACATGATAGTTTGCCCTCATGCACATGGGGAGTGCTTCCACCCTTATACAATGATACATCTAGCTAGGTGCTTATGCATGTAATTAAGTACTCCTATACAAGGCATGTAGGTATATAGCCAAGGCACATAACTGTTACTTGTACACACGCTAAGTTAGGTCCACTCGAACATGAGCCATTGGGGATGTACTCTTGCACATAAACACACTAGGAAGATTCGCATAAATCACTTAAGCATATTAGAGGCTCACCACAATGTTGTAAGAATTCTAGGAACTACGACCTAGGTACACTTAGATTAGGATTAACTTAGTGAGGATTTAGACAAAGACCCTCTTATCCATAGGGATTCCTCATTGCACTCATTTTTTGCCTAAATAGCGGCCAGCAAGGGGTACACCCTTGAAATCCCACATTAGGATGTCCCTTGAGGGCTAAGTAGGCACTCATTGCTTGAATGCTCTCTGAGCTTAAACCCCAAATAGAACATCACCACAATTGCCTAATAGAGGCTACATATTGTGACCGACATTGTGACTTGAATCTGTGGTGTATCCAATAACCTTTTGGTAGGTGAGTGTATCCTCAGGGTTTCTCTTAGGACTTGATTGGAACTCTTATTCCCAACAAGGATTGGACATCACCCCTTCCATGTCCACATGAGCCTACATTTGTAAGGGCAATTGTATAACCTTTCAATATATGAAGTCCATATGAAGTCCATATTACCCACTTTCACTTAGGTCTTAATCTCATATCAAACCCACCAACACTTCGTTTAGGCACTACCCTTCCATTTTAAAATTTTAACCTTGGGAACCATTACCCACATACACCATTAGATTCATACCTAGTTGCATCTACCTTAGGGAGTACCCTGATGAATTCACTATATGTGTACCCTCTAATATCATGTGTGTTCAAGGCCTATTTGTAAATATCCTTATCTGTGAATTTTATCTTAATAAAACATAACCCTTTTCTATTGAATCTATAAGTAATCCCTTTATATGGGACCCTTTCATATGTAGAAAATGTGTAAAAATGGTATTTTAAAATCCCTTATGTTGAACCCATGTGATACATACATATTTTTATGATTAACCTCCTTGGGGGGAGTACACATCTAACCTTTATTTAACTACATTGTAAGTTAAGAGTACACCACATTAAGTGAATGTATACCAAAGTTTCACCTCATTTACTACCTTAGACACATTTGTAGGAACCACAAAGCCCCAAGTCAAGGTCACAACATCTTGCAAAAAGACGTATTTTTGGGTATCCTTCTAAATAAGGAAAGTTGTAAACTAGAAACTAGCATATCTAAGGTACGTTAGGGTTAACCAAGTTGGGTATGCCCTACACCAGAATATAAGAGATCTTGCCAAGTTACAAGACACCTTGGGAACGAGTGCTGATACACTCAAAAAGGAAAGAACACTTCCTTAGCAGTTTGCCATACAACTGGGTTGATTAATGAAAATGTTTGTGCTTGCTAGAGATTTTAGGACTCTGTTTGAATTATGAATTACAAATTAAATGAGTACCTATACTTCAGGTTAAAAGGCCTGAAGGGAGAGGCAGCTTCAGTTACCCCCAACTGCTTGCCTGACCCTAACCAAGGGGGTTGTTGACCGCACCGGGAATGTGGACCGAACCCGCTGCGAGAGGTCTCTCCGTTAAGCTCTACTTGGAGTAGGAGGACGCTTGGGTGCCAGGGGGGCTCTAGCCGTAAATCCCTCGCCTTGCGGGTCCTGCACAAGAGGCCAACATGACTCGGGATTGGATCTCGAGACCCGCATACTAGTTGTCCGGGCGGAAGCTCGGAATAGTGATCCCTGGTGATTACTGGATAGCCTTCGGGCAGATTATGGACAAGCCTACGGGTGGAACTCCTTGTATTTCAAAAATAAAATGATGAAATGTTTAAAGAACTTGCTTGATGTTGTTTTTCTGTCACATAATAAGATTACGTGAAGGAACTAGTGCTTAACAAGGTTAATTAAAGAAGCTGATTTTTATATGTCAAATTAATGTGTTAGATAATTACATAACTAAAACAAACCAAGGAAAGTGCGGAGGATGGGCCATGGGTCCGTCCTATAGATGGGTGGTCCCGATTAGCTGGGAACTTTTGTCAAAAATCTCAAAGAACAACGGAATGATCATCATCATCAAAAAGAATAACGAGAACGATGACCTAGAGTTACGTCTTACCCGATTTACGCTGTTTTAGGGGAATGGAATGGGACTATGCCTTATGGCAGAGAGGTTGAGCTTTGCATCCCTCTCGTTTCCCATTCTCCTTGAACCAAGTGCAGCGTGAATCCGCTTCGGACCTGGCGTTTCTGCGTAAAGTAGTTCGCTCGGGTCTGACGCTAGTTGCTGTTAGCTAATGACCAAACAAGAAAACCCTAATTCTGGTCAATCCTAAGTGGGAAATGGTTGGGATACTTCCGCTACGTGGCAGACACAGAAAGACCTAGATCACAAAACCCGTAACATTCCTCGGGAGTGCCAGGCGGAGTTTTCTAGGCATCCTTTCCGATGGACTGCTAAGACGTGTCGTGGATGATACCAGGGGACACGTTACATTGAGTATGAGTTATGTGGTTTTGATGACCTTCTGTAACCTTCTGTAGGTCTTCTGTAGAGCTTTTGTCTCTGTTCTGTTCTGTTTCTATTCTGTACTGTAGCTGTTCTGGTACTGTTCTGTAGACTGTTCTGTATGCTTCTGTATGAGTTTTGATGGATGAGAGTGTAGCTTGGGAAAGTTTTCTAGCCTTGGAAAGAGGTGAATACAAGTGCAAAAGAGCTGAAAGAAGTAGCTTCTGAAGACTCAAGTGAAGACTAGAGTGAAGTGACAGTAGTGAGCTATGAAAGGACACTGTAGTGGCTCTGGTGACTCTTCATATCAGACATACCTCTTGGGAGGGGTATCCACGACCTAAGAGGGATTATTGAGTGTGATTTTTGAGAGATTGTAGTGAGGATATGATGAATTGTTGATGGAGAGAGAGAGAGAGAGTCAGAGATAGCCAATTCTACTAAAACAGAGTGATTGTATATGAGAGATTGAGAGAGAAGACTATGAAGATATTGAAGATGAATACTATGTGATGTATTTCCATTCAAAGATGGTGTATTCCTTTGCTTTCTTTGTTCTATTGATGGATTTTGTGAAGATATTGAATAATATGGTTGATTCTATCAAATCCATGGGAGATCTACATGATACTGCATGAAGATTTGTTGTGCATGGTGTTCTTTTTTTCATTGTGATCATATAAAACATAATAAACAAGCTTCTTGATGTTACAAGATAGATTTTCTTGCAAGAGAATTCCCGTTTCCTTGGTGTTCTTCTTGGGGCTCCACTTTGGTTGCTCCATGTAAATCGCATCATGTAAGTCCCCAATGAAGAAAAGATGTCTTGGCATCCATCTAATAAAGATTAAAGTCAAGCTGAGCAACCAAATCCAATACCAAACATAGGATAGTCATCTTCCCAACAAGAGAAAAAGCTTCATCAAAGTTCACATCATGCTCCTGCTTAAAACCCTTAGTAAGCTAATCTACTCTTGTATGCCAGCTTGGGGTGTCCAAGGGTACTTTTCAACTTGTACACCCACTTGCATGGCAAGGCCTGCTTTCCACTAGGCAAAGGAACCAAATCCCACATATGATTTTTCTATAGTGAGTCATACTCTAACTTCATGGCCCTCTCCTAAGAGTGACTATCACCTCTATGCATGGCCCTACCATAAGTAACATGCTCACTAGTATCTATTAGGATAACATAATCCATAAAGGGCTCAAACCATGGCTCTAATCTATCTCTACAAGTGTGCCTCAAAACAAGCTAGGGAGCTTGGACATCTTGTGGAGGAGCATGAGAGACTTAGACCACTGGAGCATCAGCCCTACTATTGCAGGCCATCTATTTGCCTATACAATAGTAGGATGCTCCTCCTAAAATATCACTATGCATACCTCAACAACATAGTCAAGCTACTTATGCATTATCTCCTCATGGAAAACAACATCATGGTTGTTGGATAACCTTTCGAGTTTGCAGATCCCATAGGTGATAGCCTATTGTACCTACATCTCAAATAACCAAGAATGATGCATTTCTTAGACTTAGGATTTGGCTTATTGTGCTTGTGCTTGGGTACATGGCAAAAAGACTTACAACCACAGACACACAAATGAGTATATGAGGGAGGTTTTCCAAACCATACCTCCTTTGCAAACTCGGGGGAGGGGGGGAGAAGCCACTCATGAATATATATATATATATATATATATAAAACGTGCGTTTAAAATAAGGGGTTTTTAAAACACCATTTTTATACATTTTTTACATAGAGAAGGGTGTCATATAAAGGGGTTACTTACAAATTGAATAGAAAAGGGTTGTGTTTTATTGTAGAAAAATTCACAGATTAGGATATTTATAAATAGGCCATGAACACACGTTATATAGAGAATATATCTATAGTGAACCCCCCGAGTCTGCCAACTGATAGTCTAGAGCAACACATGGTGACCCATTTATCAAATGTATGACAATAGTAATTGTCTTAGCCCAAAAATGTTATGGTAAGCTTGTCTATCTAAGCATATTACAAACTTGCTCTTGAATTTTCCTATTCATATGCTTAGCTGCCATATCATTTTGGGGTAAGTACATGGTGTTAAATTGACACTTAATATCCCTCTCATCATAAACTGTTAAAAGGATTTAGTGATATACTCACCCCCACTATCTGACCTTAGGAATTTCAACCTAATTAGTTCTCAATTGAAGCAAGCCAATGCTGAAATATAGCAAAGACTTTGGATTTCTTCTTAATAAAATATGCTTAGTCCTTATGTGTATAGTCATTAATGAAGGTAACAAAATATTTTGCACCACCTAACAATTTGCATGGCATGGGACCTCATACATCTGAATGTTGAGAAACATGGATCTAGAGCATGGCTATGGAGGTTGAAACAAAAAGACTAAACTCATTAGGACATAGACAAGAATAATGAGTATCACACAAGTGAATTAGGTTCCAAGATTAAGTACTTGGACTCATAAACACAATCTTGTGTATATGAGTAGACAATGACAATGACACTTGATTGAAAGGAAAAAGGAAAATAGCATTCCATTCATTGAAAATGATAGTCAACTATAATACTTTATAGTTGCAAGATAGTTACACTCTCCCTCACTATGCCCATGGGGGATTCACTAGTAGTAATAAGGAGACATTACCTGCATGCAAGAAATATATGAAAATACCCCTTATCTACCCCCTATTTATGGGACCTTACCTTATAAAATGTACCTTCCTTCCCTTAAATTACCCCCCTCCCTTACACTCACGTGGTACCATACGGTAAACCCTAGTCGACCCCCCGAGACTATGCCTATGTGATTCAAGCATCTCTTCCTAGACTTCTTGCATTTCCCTTTCCCACTACTCCATACAAAGAGACATACAAATGGGTGTGATTTCCAAACTCTCAACATCTCTCCTCAATCACAACCAGTAAGGCACAAAGTTTGTTTAGTCTTTCGTGAATAACCACCTGCAAAGTGTAGGCACACTACAAATATGGTGGATATCCAAAGCCTTGTAACAAGGGCTTCAAAAATTGTACAATTACATGAGGAGTTTTAAAAATCTTATGAAAGGAGCACTAAGACAAGTTCATACAAGGCTTAAAAGAGCTTATCAGTATAATGGGAATAGAAGGACTAGTGAGGCTTGTCCTTTTGCTCCTAATGGTTTTCTTCCTTTTCTTTTGCTATCATTAGAAGTACTTGGCTCTTCTTTATTTTTTATTTTATTTTCTTCTTTTAACAGAGAGACATGAATGTCAACAAGTTTAGGATTTGGCATGTTGATTAAAGTAGTGGAGACATTATCATAGTCTAGAGGCAAGCTTTTTAACAAAACACCAATGTATACAACTTCATCCATTTTAATGTTGATCTAAGCAAGCTGGTTTAAGAGACTTTCCATGTAATTTAGAAATATTGCAAGAGATGTGTTAGCTTTCATGTCTAGTATAAAAAAATCAATTAATATAACATACTTTGAAGACTTTGATTGTGCACCAAATAGAGTGTCCAATATTTTCCAACTCTCATGGGATGTGTCACATGTATCCACATGGTGGATATAGCTATCATCTAACTCAAGCTTTATGATGGCTTGAGCCTTGTCATCTCTTTTCTACCAAGATGATACAAGAGCAACATCTCTAAGCTTCTTCTCCTAACCATTGGTGATTTCCCATAAGCCCTTCTTCATTAGAATAAGCTTTATCTATGTTTGCTAGGTGTGAAACTTGACACATGGCATCTGAACATGGCTATGGAGGTTGAAACACAAAGAGTAAACTCATGAAGACATAGAAAAGAACAATAACTATTGCACAAGAGAATTAGGTTCCAAGATTAAGTACTTGGACTCATTAACACAATCTTGTATATATGAAAAATGACACTAACACTTGATTGAAAGGACAAATGACAATAGCATTCCATTCATTGACATTGATAGTCAAGTACAATGCTTTAAAGTTACATGATAGTTGCACTCTCCCTCACTATGCCTATGGGATTCAAGCACCTCATCTTAGAGACTGCTTGTATTTCCCTTGCCCATTGCTCCATACAAAGAGGCATATAAATGGGTGTGATTGCCCAGCTCTCAACACCAAATGGACAAGATCCAATGGCTCACCTATGCATGTTATACCAAACTTTTTGTATGTATTACATGTCTACCCACCATTTAAACAATGATCACAAGACACAAAGCACTTATAGTCAAGGGGAAAAGGATACTACAAGTGGGTAAGTATTTTCATTCCTTTTAAGGATGCATTTCCAAGGTAACAATGCCAAAGAGATACATGTGAAATTGCATTCACCACCAAAACATAGTCAATTGAACCAAATACAAGCAAGGGGTAGAGAGTGTGGGACTTAACACCTCCAAAAGAAAATACATAACTTGCATCATCCAAAACGCCAGTAGAGCTAAGGATGTTCATGAGACCTTGTACATTATATACATCATGAAGAGTAAACATGCAACATGAACCAAAGTGACATCACCAATACCAACTATCTCTAGTGCCATGTCATTACCCAAATAGACACATCTAGTTAAAATCTTGTTCAAAATCTGATGGGAGTGGAACCACTCTCTATGAGGGGTCACATGAAAGGAAGCCCCTGAATCTTTCAGTCAATGGTGATTACACCCCTCGAGGGGTTCACTATATATATATACTCTATGTAATGTGTGTTCATGGCCTATTTATAAATATCCTAATTTATGAGTTTTTCCTGAATAAAACACAACCCTTTTCTATTCAATCTGTAAGTAACCCCTTTATATGACAACCTTCTGTATGTAAAAAATATATAAAAATAGTGTTTTAAAAATCCCTTATTTTGAACTCACATTATATGTACATATATTCATGAGTGACCCCCCCCCCCCCCCCCCCCCCGAGGTATACCCTGACAATGCATCAATCAGCTGTGAAGTGCCAAGAGAAGAATTTGGAAGTATGAAATGATTATCAGATGCAGTTTGCATGACATTCTCTCTTTAATATTAATGCTAGACTTGCTAGAAACAATGCAAGGATCATCATTTTTGTCATGTACTTTACCCTTTCCCTTTTCTTGCGCTTGTCCTTATGAATTTTATGGCACTTTGACCAAATATGTCTTGCTTTCTCAGAGTATTGACAAGTCAATGAGATGACTTATAGACACAATACTTACTACGAGTCAATCCACATGACTAAGAATGAGACTACTAAGAGTCTCTCCAACAGCGGCCATCACCGCTCCTATAATTATTGTCTCTAATTGTGAAACGATGAGAGGTATGAGAAGCATTGGCATTCTTTCAGTTAACTTCTTCATTCAAGAGTGCACCCTCTACATTTTGTAATTCTAGCCCATTAATAGGCATGTTTACACACATAGCCTTCCAATAGCTATAGTTGGTGCCATCCAAATTGTCAATATATTAAAGATAGCACTAATATTAGAACCACTAGCCATATTGAGACCAAGTGAATGCATAGAAGGGAAAAACAAGCTATTGTAATAAAATAAAAATCAACCCCAAAACCACTATTAGATCAAGGTGAAAACAAGAGGAACTAAGCAAGTAATGAATTGTTTACACACTCAATGCAAAGAACTATCAAACAGAGATGACTAGCATAAATTGTATAGTAAACTACAATCATTGCATGTTGAAAATGAAGTACAATAGTAAGAGATCAATGACAAAAAGAGGGAATCATTGATACAAGACAAACTATAATTGCTAGAAAATAGCTCTAACTAGCAGTGAGTAATTATGTGACTAGCATCAAGAACTATCAAAAGATCATTGTGTTAGACTAAGACACATCCCATAGGCATAACTATCATGTATAGAGTAGGTCTCATGGGTAACAAAAGAGACAACCTAAAGGCACAATTAACTCGGCAATGTAACACAAGCCAACCAAGATGCATATATCATTAGCAACATTTTTGAAGCCCATTTAAAGCATAAAAAGACCTTGGAAGGTGTAAAAGAGAAAATTTTCATGGAAAACAAAATGATTGAGAATCAAGGAGCTATACTTTTCATACATACATTTCGATGCCTAGAATCCAATGCAATTCTCATTTTTTCAATCGAAGGTTGTTTGAGCCTCCATTTAATCCCTGCAAGGTTTGGCATTATAAAGCAACTACCAGATTCGGGAGCTGGAAAGTATGTGTGACGAAGGCTAGGTTGATAGATTTTGATGCCACAAAGCCAGCCTCCTAGTCTTTTTGCAATTTGGAGCTTGTTTTGCCTTCAATCTAGGCTCAAACCACCTTGAGGAGGTATAAACATGAAAAATTTGAACTGGTTCACTTTTAATAAGCTACGGGCTTAATAAAAAACATTGTGTCCCCTCGAATCATCAACTTGCTAAATCTGCAAAACTCTTGGAGAGGAGGGGAGGTATCAAAGGCATGAGATCCATAATTTCCACGCTTTCTATTGCCTAAACTCTCATGGAAAATGGTGCAATGAGTAGAAAATTTTGATTTGTCTTTCTCTCTCCTCTCTCTCTCTTCTCTTGGTGCTTGTTTCCATGGGTGATTCTACGTGACACAAGGGTGGCTTGAGATGAAAGACTTTCAATATGGGACAATGTTTAACAATGCATTATGAAGCATAGATCAATGATTGGAAAGGCATCAACAGTAGCCACAAATGAGTGTGAGTGGCTTCACGAGCACAAGATACATACGGATTTTTATGCAATTTTAGGCATAAGTGGGACTTTTCATAGTTTTATGATGCATTTTGGTTTCATATGGTTGGAAATGGTTGCTACTACTTGTAAATAATTTTTTATATCAATAAGTATTAAAAAATTAGAAAGCATTAATTTTTTAATAATTCTGTGCTAAACACTCAAAACCTGCAAAATGCAATTTTATGATAAATCAGGAGTTTAATGGGTTTTATTATGTCATATCATGTTCTTATGGTATCAAATGGTGAATAATGAAAAATCTCAATATTCTTAATCATTTTACATAAAAAAAGTAGGAAATTTCATCAATAGTGTATAGTAAATCAAAAAATTAAGAAAAACATGTTCTATATGAGAAAATTTAGATTTTATGTGCTAGAAAATTACCAAAAAAAAAGTGTTCATGAGTGTATGGTGTGGATAGCACATGGGGTTCTATCTCCAATTTTACACTAAAGTGGATATTTATTACTTTTTATATATAGAAAACACAAAAAAATACTATTTACACCTACCAATGAATGCAAAATCATAAATGATAGGGGAAAGGGTTGTGGAGAGTTAAGAATCCATTGAAATCTAATTTTATGCTTATCTTGACATATATGATTTTTTCATTTTAAGTTTTTTAAACAAGAGTAGCAAACGAATCATTTCAATTCTACCTTAGCAATGACACATTACGTTACGACGAAATCATGAAAAGAATTGCTTGTGGACAATCCACGATGTTTGATTTATAAGTTTACATATTGGAGTGCTTACATGCATTTACCTTTGCATCGTATTAAATACATATGGTATCAAAAAAGTAAATCCTTGGTGCATAGCACTTGTTTTATTAAGATTGACCTACATTCAGTATAGGGAGTCCTATGCTCTAGGATAGTATGTTCATTCCCTTTATGGCCTAGTTTAGTAATGGAATGAATATTAAAAGAGAAGACTGTGTTTCACATGTGCTTTATGTTGGAACAACGCATCACAGGGCTAATTTTTGGGGTGTAGGAGAGCCATAATGGGGCCACAACAATGAACTAAGGGTGCTTCCTATGTATGTGGTACAAGGTGCTAGACACCATTATGTTTGGATACTCCAATTTCCTAGAGTCACGAAGGGATTCGTTGGACTATGAATAGTAGAAACGTGTGTCTAAGTTAGATCAGTGAGTGTAGCCTACAGATGCTCCTAGTTGCGAGGCCATGGGGTGTTTTGGTTGAGCATAAAGGCCTGCTAGAGCCTTAGAGACAGTGTCGGGCCCATTTTTCCGTCCCAATAAGTGGTCCATTTACCAAGATTCTCTAATAAGTGAAAGTTTTTGAACCTTGGCCAAAAAAGAGACTTAAAATTTATAGCCATGTCTAGTAGGGATGCACTAAAGTATTTGTAAAATGGGGTTTGTCTAGGGTTTCAAACACTTGGCTTGCCTTATTCCGAATCTCCTAATGGACCTAATCAATTACATAGAGATAGAATCCTTTTCAAGGGATGATCTACGTGATGTGGAAAGTAAGCATTTAGCCTCGTTGTAGTCTCTATTCAAGAAACATTGTGCACAACCATCCATCAACCTAGAGAATATGCAACAAGTATGTTGGAACCTATGGCAGTCATAGCATTGAGTAACAATCATGTTAAAGCCATAATACCATGGAAAAGTACCTACATAAAAAGGAATCTAGTTGTGGCTAAAACATCCTATGTGGGCTAGGTCACCATGCTAGAATAGCGGGCCTCATAAGAATGTTGGAAGCCTTAGTCATTAAGGGGAAACCACTACTCAAGAGGCATGATACCCAAGCTCTAAATATTGTAGATATATTTATTTTAGGTAAGGTGCAAAATCTCTAATCTAAATTTATTAGGGAATTACCCATGGATGGTCAAGGGATAGAAGATTGTCTGAGAAAGAATCAGAATGATATGTTGAGAGTTATAGGACTCCCTAGACCACTCTAAGAGTTGGCAGAAAGGGATGTCCATGGAGCAATTGACCTTCTTATATCAATAAAGGTGGACACAAAAGAGATTAGAGGCCTTGAGATGATAGGATTAGGTCAAGATGTATATGAAGATCTAGATGACCTAGCCTTGATCCTAGAGAAGAGAACTAAATGTACTCATCCTTATTGGGATCTCCCACTATTTTATGGGATGTCAGATGAGGGTCCAATGCTGCATTTGAAAGAATATGGCTTTATTAGCCTTGTGAGTGGGTTTGATGATATCCTTCAGATGCTCATATTTCCAAGTGCCCTAAATGAGAACGCTAGGAAATGGTATTGGAGCCTCCCAAGAGGGTCAATCAAAGCATTTGAGAAATTACGTGATAAATTCCCAGATGAGTATGAGAAGAAGGTTCCCATGACTCAAGTCTTGGGATAGCTTATGCAAATCCAACAAGAGTCATATACCTTTGTCAAAGATTACACAAGAGCCTTTGATGATATCTTGAAGCTTTCATGAAGGAAATCTAGTAAATCACCAAAGGATGTGCTTGTTGAATTCTTTGTCAGTGGCTTGGAAATAAATAGGTAGTCCCAAGTTAGGATCAGAAAACCTAAGTCATTGAAGAAAACAAATATTCAAGTAGATTATTATAAGAGATATATTCACAGGTATTGGGATAACTATTGGAGTTTTTTCCACACTCTTGAAATTCATAAGGATTGGCAACATTTGTTGAATGTTAGTCATGCTAGAGGAACACAATATTAGTGAGTTTGGGAATCTCCCAATTCCCATTTTCGGAATACTAAAAAGGTGGCACCCGGATAACGTGCACATAAGTTTCTCAAAACCATATGATGTGACCTATCATTGGAAAGCACTTGAAAAATGGAATCTATTGACTTATAGAGTGCTTGATTTGGAGTTATAGTGTTCAAGTTATGACAAATCCAAAGATCTATCCACGTGTCCCAAACTTTTGGGAAATTCCCAAATTCCCCAATATGGTGTTGAGGTGAAAATGAGAGACATACTGGGAGAATCCTAGCCTTAACTATGATGATCCTAAGGATCAGGAACCCTAGCATCCTAGTGTAGTCAATCCTATGTTCCAAAGCCATAAGCTAGATGGAAATTGGTGTAGAACTAATGAGGGAAGTGGAGTGGTTAAGCTAGCCTATGAATGGTCCAAAATTGGAAAAAAATTATGTGAATGAGATGACCCCTCGAAACATAACTAATACATGTTATTATGTGGAGGCTATCTCAACTATTGGTACTCTATGTGATAGAAAACATAGGGTTCTTGATGGTCAAGACACATTTAGGGTTGGATCTAGTAAAAGGATTTGATTTAGAGAAAATGATAGGCAGCATCTGAGCTAATATAGATGGACCATCATGACAAAATATAAAGATAGAAGAAGTGGTGGCATGCAATCAAGCTGTGCGATGAAAAAAAGGAGATGGGTTTGGAGGCCCAAAACCTTTAAAAGTGTGGTTGGTGGATTAGATGAAAATTAAAGAATTCCAAGAGGACATAATGTGGTCAATTTCCAAGTAGATTGGACCAGAGGTCATAATGATACATCTAACACTCTACACCACTCTGGGATACATTTAGGTGATGGGCCTAGGATTGAAACCCTACCTAGTTTGGGTTGTAACAATGACACATGCAATAATCCAAATAGGGAAGGTTTGAATGAGGCTAAATCCATGGATCTCTCTATAGGAGAGGTCTTTGGGAAGCTGGAACAACCAATCTATTGGAATGATAAGACACTTGAGTTCCATGAGATCATTCATTTAGCTTATAGTACCCAAGAAGTGATAACCCACATTGACATTTTATCAATAGGAAGGCTCATACTGGTGACTATATAAGAGCACAAGCTGATTAAACTTTGATTATCAAATTAGAGTGAGCTAGCTCGCATATGTGACATGAGACTAGCCCTTGCATTTTGTGTCTTTTTTTTGTTATCTTGAATATTTTGATGGGATGCAATGCATATGCCAATAAAAACATATGCTTGATGAACTAAAATGAACCATTCTATTAAGGCCAAGAAAAGCTTCTGGTATACTACTTGTACTAATAACCTTATTTATAATAATGCTACTTTGTTTTCCTTGCAGGACTCGATCACAGAAACCATGCCTACAGGTTTACAGACTCAATATGCAAAGAGACACGGTCTCACTGCACTCATTGATAGATGATATAGGCATGACAACCAAGTAAATCATGCCTCTTTCTTGTTTTCAATTATTAGTTTTTTTGTGATGCATTATGTACTATGGATTAATCTCCACCTATTTATATTGTAGAGTTCATTCAATCCTCCATTGTGTCAGGACAAGGTCTCGGATGGTGAGGAGGCACAGTAGTTGCTTAGATTCCTGAAGCCCATATCCTTTCTTTTTTTGGCCCTATGTTCTATGCAAGCTCTTTCTATACAGCTTTCCTTGGATATATTTCTCATCATTTGTATGGACACCCATTTTGCGATATTTATAGATACATTTCTCTATTTGTTTTGGACTCTTCTTTTTGTCGTTCCATGTAGTTCCATGATATATCATCATTGATATTGTACTTATTTGAATATTAAATCAATGACTCTTTCTTCCCAAAATCTCATGATATATGTGTTTTGATGACAATTGTGTATTCAATTTATAAATGCTTTATGGATCATTGTTTTGTACATGGTACTAGAAGGGTGCTAGGGTAGCATGCCCTACTACCATTTTCTTTCCTCTGTAACAATCGCTATTAGTGTCGAAAATATACCTATACACACTACTATTTACATCAGTAAATGTGTCAAAAAGCATTGTTATTTACATTTCTATTTGCATCGCAAAAAGCTATGTGTGTTACTATTTCTATCGCTTTTGCAATATGAATAGTGACACACATAGTGACAAAAATAGCAACTTATTTGTAGAGAGGTACATACCAATGATATTTATGGCACAATGGGAGAAAATTTTTAATAAATATTTTAATATTTTTCACTCAAAAGGAAAAACTCTAAGGTTCAAGTTATAGGATAAAAGATGGTATGCGAAAATTCAATGTGTGTATACTACAAAGAATCTTTACTTGGCTCCTTCCATGCCACAACACTTCCCACCTCATTGTAAGGTAGTGAAATTTATCTTTGAAGGAACATTAACATTTGTATGACATCTATTTTAGTTTGTATGGATTTCCTTGGTTTTAGTTTGTGTATATATGTTTTCATCAAAAAGTGTGGAATGGAAGCCACTAGAGTTGTTGACAAGTACATTTGATGTCATGCATGCTAAATTGGAAAACATTATTGCCTTGATTATTACCAATCATCCTTTTCCATTAGAAATTATTTATATTTTTTATTTGAAACATATGTCATTCTAGCAAACATACATGCATTTGTAAGGTTGGAAGAGCTTTCTTTATATGATCTCAATGGATTAATAATTTGGAATGATCTTGACAATGGAACCATCTAGAGTGTCAAGTCAAATAGTATTAAAGACATGTAAAGTTCTATGAAGATTGCAACAATATCAAGGAGAGTAAGTTTATGTTGGTTCATCCCAATCCATGTTTTTGGATCAATCTTTCAAGGAATAGGTTTGCACAGAACGAATATAATGTGGTTGGATAAGAAATTAATGTCATCGTATATAATAATTAAAATCTTCAACTTAGGTAGGAGAATGTGGTTTGCACAAAATGAATATTATGTGGTTGGGTAGAAGATACCATCCTAAATAATAATTTAAATATTTTGAGAAAATATAATGTTGATGTAGAAAGCACACAAGGAATTTGCTTCTCTACAAATGTTCACAAAAACTTGGTACCTTATCGTACCAAGTTCAAAGGAAAATACCACATCTAGCTATTAGTGCATGGATACCTTTGGAATCTGAGGAAAGAAAAAATTCACTTTACAATGACTATCTATATGGAGAATGAGAATCCAATGTGTTTATATGTAGAAACAAGAAAGGGACATTGGCAAATGTCAAAGAAGTAGTTTAAAGTCTCTTTACAACCATGGATACAAGATCTCAATTCAATATAAATGGTGGAAGAAGGGGAAAAAAAGGATATACATGTGATGAGTTGTTATGAGAGGGTATTATAAAGTTTTCAAAGCCTTAGACTTATCACTTTTGTAATTTTTTCTCCATGTGACTTTTAATTGATTTTCTTCACAGAAGACTAGGATGCTTCAAGGGACATCTTCCATTCTACTTAACTATATTCATAGTATCAGAGAGGACTCTAAAAAATAACAATTTATAAGGAAATAAGAGAAAAAATGAGTAAATGATTAAAATTTTATTAAGCTAATATTAAATTATGTTGTATACAAGAGGTTATATGTATACATATATGAGGGTTCATAAAATATTGTTTTAAATATCCCTAGTTGGGGTATTCCTAAGTGTATAAGGCAATGTGCTTAGTCTCTAGCTGCCTACTTGCTATCCTAGCAGATCTTCTAGGGGAGGTCTAGGTTTCAATTTCCTTTTGTGGGATCTTAAGTGTGACGTTCTGAGGGGTCATATTAGCCCTTTGTGGGAAACTTTCTATCTCCCTTTGAGGGGCCTTGTCATCCTTTTATGGGAAACTTTCTCATGCCCTTTTGAGAAGTCTTCCTTGGACTCATCCTTTATGTCTCACCTCTAGAGTTCTTTGTCCAAACTTATATTATACAATCTTTGAGCCAATCTATTCACCTTGAATGTGTTTTCTATTTTCTCTTTGCTTACTTGCACTAACCATTTCCTGTATGCTTCTCTTATTCTTGCCAAATGGAGACTCCTTGACCTTGTCTACACAATTGGCTTCTTAACTATATCTAGCTTATCAACAACAACTTGCTACTTGGCTACAACTTGCTTCTTGGGTGGTTGCACCTAACTTCTTAGTACTAGCTAGCTTCTTGGTTGCAACTAGCCTCTTAACTGCATCTGGCTACTTAGTAGGAGATATTTTCTTGGCTTTGACTACTCTTTTTTAGGGGTAAAGGCACCTATTCTTATAACCCTATATTTACTTCACACACCATGATTGCACACCCACACATTGTAGGTGGCAAGCACCCATCATTGTCACCTTATTTCTTTTTACTTTCAATGACTATTGAATAATGAAAGGCTAGTTCTCTAGGAAGTTATTCATAAGTGTATGTATGTATCACATGAGTTCAACATAAGGGATTTTTAAAATACTATTTATACATTTTTTACATACAAAAGAGTCCTATATAAAGGGGTTAGTTAAAATTTTACTAGAAAAGGGTTATGTATTATTAGGAAAAATTCACAGATGATGATATTTATCAATAGGCCCTAAATGCACATGATATAGAGGGTATACATATAGTGAATTACATGGGGGCTAGTCACACATTGTGTCTCTCTCTCTTGTTCTCTTGCTCCATCCCCCATAGCTCTTGCTTTTGCTTGTTTACTTTCACTCGGGCTCTAACTTTTAACTAGTATCAAATCTTGAACTTGAGTTGCTTTATCGATAATTTCCATCAACCTACAAAGAAGCTTTAGCTGAAGGTTTCATGGAAAGCATCGTTTCGTCATCCTAATGTATGCATTGCATCTTCCATTCTCCTAGCTTGTTATAACTTACTCCCCTGACTTGTCAAGGAGCTTCCTAGGGCTTAGCTTTGTTGAGTGCTTATTGAGCTGAGATGTAGCCATTCTATCCATTTTCAGTGGGTACAAAGTATGCTATAGAAGTTATGGGTTTGTATTTAGCCATAACTTTTGTATATGATATCAGATTCAAGTATTCTATAGCTAAAAATGAAGAGCATGATGAGAAATAGAGATGTGAGCACTCACAAAGTTGATTTGATGAAGTTTTCTATTCTCTATTTTATATAGAAGAGAATATTCCAAGACGGATCTGGCTTGGAAGTGGACCTCCGGCAGGAGGAGGAAGGGCTTGATGTGCCATTGGGACTTCTGTAAAGAGTTCCACAAGGGCGTCAAAGGCAGCTTCTGCTGCGAGCTCGTTCTCAGCTTTGATTTTTGCTTTCTCTCTTCTCACGTACCTCTGGACTCGTTCTAACGCTTGCCTCTTTATTGCGTCATTCATCACGGGGTTGGGTCCACTATGTTGTCAGTGCTCCACAGAGGGTTAACAGAAGGTTTCAGTCTCTGGAGGACTCTCTTACATTTCTTCTACTTCTTCCTTTTCCACGTCTCTAAATTCTGCTGTCATGCCACTGCACAGAGGAAGGTATTCGGTTCTGAAGGTGTCAGAATGCATACATCTAAGCATTGTGGTGGTGCCATCATCATAGTAATGCCAGCTTCTAATGGTTTTAATAATGTATGTTGTGAAAAAAACTCTGTCTACCAACTTCCAGTGGGTTGCTAATTGAACAAACAGAAGGTTATCAGTGCACCAAGCATCCCATGTATCTTGCTGTTGAGCATCCACGAACAAATTCCAACTCTTTTCCTTCTTGTCTCTGTGAACCTCCACAGACCAAGACTCTTGAAGCTTCTTCACAATCTCCCACTTGATGATGTCTAGAAACTTCTCAATGAATGCCAAATCTTCCATGGATGGTCATTCTCTCTGTTTCTTCTCTTCAGTTTGTCCCCAAACAGTTTGCCACCAAAATGCAAGTTTTTGCTGCTTCAACAGGAAGAGGAAACTATCCACCAAATAGAGCATGCATCATGATGGTGATGTGTTGCCGCCATTGTGGGATGAACTTCTTGTGGAAAGTGGCTTTGATTATGAGAAATTCCAACTCTTCAGTGGAAGAAGGAACTTTACAAATATCCATTGAATTCTTCTCTTCTTGGCAATGTCATTTCCTTCATTTTCAGCCTCTTTTGGTGCTTGTTGATGGCAAGTTTCCCCGGCTGCGCACCAAAAACATGGAGCCCCAAGAAGAACACCAAGGAAAAGGGAATTCTCTTGCAAGAAAATCTATCTTGTAACATCAACAAGCTTGTTTATTATGTTTTATATGATCACAATGAAGAAAAGAACACCAGGCACAACAAATCTTCATGCAGCATCATGTAGATCTCCCACGGATTTGATAGAATCAACCATATTCTTCAATATCTTCACAAAATCCATCAATAGAACAAAGAAAGCAAAGGAATACACCATCTTCAAATGGAAATACATCACATAGTATTCATCTTCAATATCTTCATAGTCTTCTCTCTCAATCTCTCATATACAATCACTCTGTTTTAGTAGAATTGGCTATCTCTGACTCTCTCTCTCTCTCTCCATCAACAATTCATCATATCCTCACTACAATCTCTCAAAAATCACACTCAATAATCCCTCTTAGGTCGTGGATACCCCTCCCAAGAGGTATGTCTGATATGAAGAGTCACTAGAGCCACTACAGTGTCCTTTCATAGCTCACTACTGTCACTTCACTCTAGTCTTCACTTGAGTCTTCAGCAGCTACTTCTTTCACTTCTTTCAGCTCTTTTGCACTTTTATTCACCTCTTTCCAAGGCTAGAAAACTTTCCAAAGCTATACTCTCATCCATCAAAACTCATATAGAAGCATGCAGAACAGTCTACAGAACAGTACCAAAACAGCTATAGTACAGAACATAAACAAAACATAACAGAGACAGAAGCTCTACAGAAGACCTACAGAAGGTCATCAAAACCACATAACTCATACTCAAACCATTCCAAACTCTCACAAAACATTCAATAAACTTTCACAAGATCTCAATCTTCATCAATCAATACTCCATCCCTCCTTACAGAAGACAATCAGAACAAAACAGAACAAAACAGAAGCTATACAGAAGGTATACAGAACCAATCAAAACCTATCAGAACATCACAGAACCACTAATAAACATCATGAACTTCCAAAACACAATCAATATCATCCAAAACACTCTCAAACCACTCCCAAACCAATCAATCATCTCATAAAATCAACCATTCAACTCTCAAAAACAACAAAAATCAACCAAAAAACAAGTCATTTCAACACTCAACACAAAGGGCTTTGTAGAACCTATTAGGGACTACCTAGTGTGCAAATTGAGGAAGAGTCTTTATGGCCTTAAGAAGGCACCTAGGGAATGGTACCACAAGTTTAGTGCTTTTATGCATTCACATGGATATTTTCGTAGTAACATGGATCCATGTTTATATAGAAGAAGGCTCATCATGGCAATCTTATAATTTTTATTCTCTATGTGGATGATATGTTGATTGCTAGGAGTGGTCATGCTAAGTTGGATGCCTTGAAAGGTTAGCATAAGAAGAGCTTTGAGATAAAAAATATCGGATATGCCACACATATTCTTGCGATATGCATTATGCAAGATCACTCTAAGGGGCTCCTTTATTGTCACAGAAGGAGTACATCCAAAAGGTCATTGTGAGTAGTTTTGTCTACATGATGTTAAGCCTATTAGCTATCCTTTACCTTCTCATGTGAAGGTTTGTCATGCTGATTGTTTGCATTCTGATGAGAAGAAGGCCAAGATGGCCAAGATTCCTTATGAATTTGTAGCGGACATTATGTATGCCATGATAGCTACTTGCCCTGATATAGCATTTGCAATGGGAGTTATGGCACGCTATATATGGCTACACCTAGCCAATGGCACTTGGATGTCGTAAAATATGTCATGAGGTACCTAAAGGGTGCAACCTATGTGTATATGTTATGGTGTCTAGGATACAGGAGTCGTGGGCTACACTGACTTTGATTAAGCAAGACATGCAGATAATAGGAAGTCCACCTTTAGCTATGTCTTCACCTTTTTCTAAAGGTGCTATTTCTTAGATGTCTAGCATGTAGAAATGCATAGCCCTACCTACTATAGAGACAGAGTATGTTGTAGCCATTGAGGCTTGAAAGAAGGCTATTTGGCTAGACTCTCTAATGGCATACTTTGGCATCATTGATGTGGTTCCTACAATACATTTGGATTCTATGAGTGCTATTCAGTTGGACAAAAATCCAGTCTTCCATACGAAGATAAGGCACATTGAGGTATGTTACCACTTTATTTCAAAGATCACTGAAGACAAGTCCATTGAGCCTATCAAGATCTCAATTGACCAAAATCTTGCAGATCTACTCACTCAAAGTCTCTCAGTGGAGCATTTTTCATTCCTCAGGAAGTTGATGGGCATTGGATGAGATGACATCTTTCCTCATCTTGTTGCACTTATGTACATTTGTACTTTGTCACTTTTTTCTTATTCTATCCTATGAATAGGGGCACATTTGTTTTTAAGTGGGAGCTTATTGGGATTAAAGGTGCCTATGTTTCCTAGCCGCTTGTATTTTACTTACATTGATAGTACTTGCACTACATATTAGTTATCCACACATTTGTACACTGTTAGGTGGCAAGTGCCCATCATTGTCACTTTATCCTTTATTCTTTCAGTGATATTTGAATAAAGGGAAGGTCAATCACACATTGTGATTGTTGGAGTTTCCACATCCTCTCTCTCTCTCTCTCTCTCTCTCTCTCTCTCTCTCTCTCTCTCTCTCTCCTTCCACGATAACTCTTGCTTCTGCTCCATGCTTCCACTTCAGGGCTCACATCCTTCACACACACACACACACACACACACACACACACACACACACACACACACACCCCTCTTTTCCACCACCCTCTCTTTGCCCCCTCTTGTTTTGTTTCTCTACCTCTCCCTCCCTCCCTCTATTCTTCTCTCTCCTCCCTCTATTTCTACCCACTCTCTCACTTTGTCTCCCTCTTTCTATTTTTCTCCCTCTCTATTTGTTTCTCTACCTCCCTCCCTTTATCCCTTCCTCCCTCGCTCTCTCTATTTTTCTCTCCCCCTCTCTCTCTTTTTTTATCTATTATTTTCTCCCTCCTTCATAGTGACTTTTCTCTCTCCCCTATTTATTTCTCTTTCCCTCTCTCAACTCCCTCTTTTCCCTCTCCATTTTTCTCTTTCCTCTCTCTATATTTCTCTCACCATGCCTCTCTCTTATGTTCTCTCTCCTCTCTCTCTCTCCTTAGTCTTCTTTTCTATCTACTTCCTCTCTCCCTCTCTATCTCTCCATTTTCCTCTCTCTTTTTCTCTCTTTTCTTCTCTCTCTCCCTCTCCCTCCCTCATTTTTTCTCACTTACTCTCCTTCTCTTTCCCTCCCTTCTTCTCTCCTTGTTTCTCTCTCTCTCTCTCTCTCTCTCTCTCTCTCTCTCTCTCTCTCTCTCTCTCTCTCTCTGTTTCTCCCTCTCTTTATTTCTCTCTCCCTCCCTTCCTCCCCCTCTTTGTTTCTCCCCCCCCTCTCCCTCCCTCTTTGTTTCCTTCCATCTGTTTCTCTTTCTCTCCTTTTTCCTTTCTCCTTTCTCCTCTCTCTTTTTCTTTCTCTCCCTCTTTTTGTCTTCCTATCCCTCCCCTCTTCTCTCTATTTCTGTCTCTCCCATCCTCTCTCTCTCTTTCCCTCTCTCTCAATGCATCTATCCATAAACAAATATAAAGAGAGAAAATAAGAAAATATAAAAGCAAAGAAATGAGAGGCAATGTCTCCATCTTTTCCCCTCTCTCAATGCATCTCTCCTCCCTCCTCTATTTCCCTCTCCCTCTCTATTTTTTCTCTCTCTCTTCTTTCTATTTGTTTCTCCCATTCTTAACTCTCCTTCCCTCCCTCTACTTTTATCTCCCCTCTCTCTATTTCTCTCTCCCTCCCTCTCTATTTCCTTCTCCTTCCTCTATATATTTCTCTCCCTCCCTCTCTATCTTCTCTTCTTCTAGTCTTTCTCTCCCCTATTATGAGCTCTCTTTGTCTCTCTCGTACACTCTTTTCTCTCTTGTTTAAGTGCAACAATGTGGAGAGCTCAAGAACCAAGCATCCATTTGTAGATTATGATAAATGCTTCTCTAAGTGGAGCACCTTTGAATCAAAATAGATATTATGGTGAGTTACGAATGGTCGATGCTAGGTGAGTGACAAACAAGTATATCAAAGTCAAACGAGGCATTGTAATTTTTTTAAGCATCCAAATGGGTGATATACATCTATGATTTAAAAAATCTTGTGTAGTTTTTACCAAAAGCACTAATTTTAAGTGGTATCATAATCCTAGGTTTTGGATCCACTATAGTTATTTTTTTCATCCACTTCTAAGAAATTACTTTTAGAAAATCTATTGTTACAAGCATTGTAGGTACATGTTGTAGTCTTAGCTACCACTCTCCATGTGTGTTGTAATAACCAAGTCAATCACACTCAACCACAATTAGTGGTATGGTCAGTTAATGACCTAGTGAGTTTTTAGTTATGTGTGACTAGACTTTAATAAGCATTATGGAATAATGAGAAGTGGAGAAAATTGTGAGCATACTACTCTTTGTTACAGCTCCATGTCTTGGTCCCTTTTTCTCCCTCTGAATCTTGAACATGGTATTAGAGCCTAAAGCAACATGAATGCTTAGTGGTGGCATTGGCATTGCAAGAGCTAGACTCTGAAGTTAGGAGGGTTGCACTATGACATGCAAAAGTTCATGTGTTGGTAGCCATGGGATTAGTTGGAAGGTATGTTTCTTGTGGTTTATCAATTCACAACCTATTAAGGCTTTCTAGAGGGGTTTTGTGCCACTTGAATGAGCTTTGTTGCCTGAGCATTGAGTGAAAAAAATCAGTAAGGTAAAAAAGTTGACATGCAAAGATTGTGCTAGGTTATTGGTCATCTTCTCCTGCTCCAATTCAGAAATTCACAACCATAAACACACTCTATTATTGATAAACTGCTTGTCAAGGATGGAAGAAAGATTCATAGCATTGGTATCTTGGTTCTTAGCTCATTTGTGGGATGTTAGAATCAAACTTTGGCTCAAAAATAGAGCAGTTTTGCTATTAACTATACAACGTACATCTACTTGGTTGTAGCTCTTTTGGGAGCTATATTGACCTCCATTGATTTCTATTGACGCTTGCCAATGTATATGCCTTTATTCTCGTGCATTTTGGCATGGATTTGAAGAGTTCAACACTTAGTTTAAATGGTAATAGTAGACTAAAATCTATCCACAATGTGAGCTAAAATATGTCCTGAATATATGATAGTTTACACATGAAGTTTTGAAGCATCTTGACACCTATTAAATGCTTGGATACCCTTTATCCATTAATATATCCTATGAACAACAAAGAATCATGACAAATTCGTAAAGGATATAAGAGGTTTCTTCCATTCATCAATCAGATAGAATCATGAACCACCATCCATTATCTTCACAATCAGGTCCATCTTCATCTTCAACTCCACGTAAGAAGGATAGTACACCACACATACAACACAAAACATACAAAAACTCATATAGACACAATACCAGGTAGTCTGAATGGCACATGCCCCCAAAAAATGGAGGCCTGGAATAGAGGATGAATTTAATGAGAGCTCAAAGATTGAGCAAAACTATGCTTGGTTATATAGAGATTTACGTCATCGTGCTTCATTAGACGAGGATAAGACAATAGTCAATATGGTGCATCACATATGGCAAAACCCTTGGGTATGGGGGAATATTTTGTGCATTATTCTTCAAAAGACGATAGTGATAGTGATATAGCTAATTGGTTGACCACCTCTGATAGTGGTTTATCTGATCTATTGGCAGTTTCTGTGGATTTTGGTCCATGAATATAAGATGTTTTGGGAATGTAAATTAGCATTAAATGCTCAGATCTAGGCTGAAATATTGCTCATTATAGCACGCGACTGGCTATAAATAGCTTGTGGGAAGAGTATTTGGCAATGCTACTACTTGCATATAGTACAAACATTAATGCTTGTTTGGTCACGTATTGAATCCCCAATGTACTAGACATTTCTATTGTGTTTTAACGATATTTTTCAGTTGATAACAACTTGGTATTGCAAAGTTTATGCTTCTGGTCATAAAGGGATCCTTACCTATCATAAACTATGGGAAAATCTAGTGAATGTTACCATCACTTCTATGTATCTATTGATGCTTGTATGGACATAGTTTGTTGGTGGGATGTT
Source organism: Lygodium microphyllum (assembly GCF_053477565.2). Taxonomy (NCBI): domain Eukaryota; kingdom Viridiplantae; phylum Streptophyta; class Polypodiopsida; order Schizaeales; family Lygodiaceae; genus Lygodium; species Lygodium microphyllum. Next base: position 10,980,583 of record NC_141139.1, read on the forward strand.
TTCCCACTACCATAGAATGTTTGAACTGATTTGAGCTTGATTTATGCTCAATTGAATGTGTTTTTTTTTCACTGCTAGAATACAGTTTACAACAAGCAGGTTGTTAGGAAACTATACATGAACTGTAGGAAATTGGTCCTGAATTGCAAGAAACGGTTCTTGAACTACAGGAAGAATTTTCTTGAATTGTAGGAAGTCTATTCTTCAACTGTAGGGAGTTAGGCACTTAAAGTCTACATATAGCATTGAATACCTTAGTTGCAAATATGGTGAATGCTTAAGGCCTTGACAATATCACTCAAATTATGGGAGAGAAGCTTGATAGCAAAAGCTTCGCTCTATGCACGTTTAGGATGCAAAATTTCTTGATTACCAGAGGCTACTAGGATTTATGTCTGGAAGTTGAAGTAGAATTCAAAATTCGTGAATGGAATCAGACTCATAATCAATGGAGAGCTCATGCGACAATGGTCAGAAAGAGCGAGAAAAGTGTTACATTAGTCCTCTTTATGCATTTTTTAATGCAATGGTTATGCAAATTACCAGCTATCAGTCCCTAAAGGATGCTTGGGATATTCTCATGAAGGATTATGGTAATATTACTCATCCTAGAAAGATACAGCTGAAGCAACAATTTAATAACATGTCCAAAAATGGCAGGAGCATTCAAGCTTATACAACAAACATAAATACCATAATAGATTAGCTTGCTACTATTGGTTTGTAAGGTCTCAGAGGATGACATGGTTGCAATTACATTAAATGGACAAGGCATGGAGTATAAAGCTTTTGATACTTTGATTTCTGTGAGAGTAGATCCCCTTGACTGGGTTGAATTACTTGCATTGCTACTACATGAGGAAGTCAAAACTTAGTCTCCATACAAGTTCAAGTGTCTCTCAGAGCAAATATACTATCTTTTACTATAGTCAAGGAGCTAGAGGTAGTAGAGCTTGTGGACCTTTTTGAGGTTCAATCTTTTAGAGGTATGGATAGTAGCAACAGAATGCATGGAAAAGCTTGAATGTGCAAGAATAGCAAGGATTTGAAGCTTTTAGAGGTATGGGGAGATCACCTAGAGGTAGAGGTGCTCTTGACAATTGCATGAGCAGTCTAACAAGGATAAATGTTGTCACTATTCTAGAATATATGGACATACAGCAAAGGACTATCATAAAAAGCAAGTAGATATGAAGGAAAAAGGTAGACAACATGAAAATTATGCATCTTCTGCTGGTACACGTGATGATCAGGGAGATAGGTTGTTTGCTATGTGGCATGTTCCTAAGAATACATCCAAGCAAGGCAAGGATGAAAAATGTCATATAGACTTAGGAGTATCCAATCATATGACTCCACATGGTGAGTGGTTTGATGAGATGACAATAGGTTCCCATGGACATGTAAGCATTAGTAATGACACACAACATGATATTCAGCATACAGGTGTGGTTTCGTTAATCATGTTGATGGGAGAAAGAAGAGTCTATATGATGTACTACATGTGCCTTCTATTACTAAGAATTTATTGTTGGTTGAGAACATAATCTGCAAGTTAGATTCAACAAATATGGTTTCTTTATTGAGGAGTATAGAAATGATTCCAAATTGATTGTTAAAGGAAAAAGAGATGGTAGAATGTTTACTTTGGATGCATTTATACTTGATTTGAAAGAAGCCATGTTTGCCCATGATAATGGAGTAGTTAAAGATATAAAAATCTAGCACAAATGCATTGGTTATGTAAACATTTAGAGGCTAAAATAATGTAGCAAAAAGAGGTTGTACTTGGCTTTCCAAAGTTCAAGTATACAAATATTGGACATATCTATTGCTTGTCAGTTTGAGAAATAAGCAAGGTTTCCATTCATGAGACATGTTAGAAACAAGCTAGCACACATTGCATATATCACCTAGGCAACCTTGGTAGCACACATTGGGCTGACACTACCTTAGGTCATTTAGGATCATAGTGCACAACCACAATAGTCACTTTCACATCTACATATAGGACACACTACAAGTTATTATGGGGGAAAATTGTCCAACCAAGCTACCATCATCATGTGGTCCATTGCAATTGTTACATGGGCTTGATGAGTAAAATATTGTCAACCAAGCTACCATAAGTCCTAAGCACCCATTTAACTATTGTGAGCTCCATTTAAAGAAAGTGCCAAGAGTGCAAAAATTGAGAGGAGAAGCCAACCATTGACAACATCTTAACCTATGAGGTATGGATTGAGATCGGACAACCTAAACTCATCCCAACTAATGTAGCTATGAAGCCATATGGAGGATCGGCCTATCCCCTCTTAGGACGATGCAAAATTCTCTTGATTATTGAGACTGAAAGCATGCCCATAGTGTTTTATGTGCTTTCAAATCAAGAAGATATGAGAAAGGAAGACTTGCTTGGAAGACTTTCAAGCATGCAACCACATTCATTGGCCTTTCTTTTCACATGTTTGAAATCTATTATTTTTAAAAAATAAAATTGTATTTTGAGTGCCCAATATTTATAATATGTCAAAACCCTAAACTACTCACTTTTTTAATTTTAAAAAATATCTATTTTTTAGCACTAAAAGTTACTTGCATAGAGCCTGAATATTATGAAATGGGTTGAAGATGTGAAGTGTTTTCTTTTCACTATAACCCAAAAGAGTGCTCTAGCAATCTGCCAAAACCCTATATCTGCACATAGCATTATCTAATCTCCCCTCGAGAAACAATAGAATTGGTTGGGTATCCATTCTACTTCGTACGGGAAACCTAGTATAGTCACCCATAACAATAGTCTAACACCCACCCAATAAAATTTACCTCACACAACAACTCTTCAAGCACGAGAGTAGGCTAACACCACACTTAGTTCATAAAGAGTATAGCTATCTTATAAACTTCCATGACCATTGGGACCAATACTCAACAACATACCATTCACCTAAAATGACAATAAGCTAGTTCCATCGAACCAAATAGTAGAGTTGCATTCTAGCAATTGTATCTTGTGTAGAAAAGCTATCCAGCTAATTACTAGACCCATATATAGATGCTTAATCATCACAAAGACCCAAATATCCCACTTTTCTCAAGTTTGTTCTAGTTAGCTAATTAGTAAGTCATTATATCAAATTGTGAGAACATATCTAACTAGCTTTCTTTTGTTCTCTCTTTGCACAAGGTTTCTTATTAGTAGAGCCTTTAAGCACACTATAAACACTTTGAGAAACATATTATGATATTAACTACATAGTTTATTACAAATACCATCACTCACACAAATGTGGCTAAAATTTTTCAACCTAGGAATCTATGAAACCTTCCAACCCTAGAAGGTCAGATTGTATATGTGATTCTACTCCTTCCATGATCACAAAAGATTTATAAGCTTAGAGCCTCACTTAGCTGTTGTAAACCTCTAGAACCATTCTACATCAAGAACAAACTATATATCACTTAGGCCTTTGCCTTGACAAGTATTTGAGCTACAAGAGCTATGGGCATATCATCATGCAAGATCAAATTGTTTGGTCGCTCTTAAGATGCTTAAGACTTTTTGCAGGTGTGGGGATCTCCAAGATTCATTATATCCTCTTTACAATGTTGCTATAAGGAGTATAAATCAAGGGTAGCTTAATCATTGTCACAACAAAAAATAATTACACCATAAGCCAATAAAGTAACATTTCTTTGTTAGTAGATCTTGAGGTGCATGATTCTACCCATTCTTTTTATGGTTTTATCATTCTTGAAAAAGTAGTGTATTTTTGAAGTTGATTTCAACCTTTCTTAGGTTTATGTGGATTAATCGTGAGTTTCTATTAAACAACAAAATCTATTCTTAGTGATTTTTTCTAATAGTCTCAAAGTCACTCTTTATAGCTGTTTATATATTGTTCGTGTTTTAACAATTAAAATTTACAAAATAAAATCAAGAAACGAGATTCATGACATGCCATTATCAAAGTCAGTGCACATCAAGAAGGTTAAGATAATTCGATTATAATTGTGTATTGATCTTCTAACATGTAATAATCTTATGTAATATCCTTAAAAGGTGTGTACTATGTGAGAGTGCAACTAGTACAAAAAGGTCTACTTTTACTTCAAAAAGTCTAACATAAATCTACCTTCTATTCATGAACTATAGAAAAAATTTACCAGATGCCACAATGAGAGCCAAATCCACATCAAGGACACAATAAGTCTATGAAGGTTGTGATAAAGAGTTACTACCAAGAGAGGGGCCATGACACTGAATGAGGGTAGCAAAGTAGTAAGCAAGTTGATTGGAAGAAAGTAAAGGTGAGTGCTAACAATGTAGATGAATCTGACCACATTACACATATATCACCCTTTCTGCATGTGATTTTATTATCATACGAAAGTAGAAGTATTCTAGATCTAGCTTGGTGGCATATTGGCAAGGTTAATTTTATCCCACATAAGTAATGGTATTTTTTCTTGCCATATTGAAAGCGCTAGTGTAATTTTAGGAATCCTTAAGTGTTGAAATTTTTAATGTTTTTTTATGTGGATTTTTGACAAGATGAAATTTTCTTGCTTGCCTTGTCCAAAATTTTAAAAACCATGACGTAAAAAGTGCTACTATTTGGTTATATTAGTATAGTGAGATAGGGTAACTTGAAGCAATGTTGAAAGAGACAAGAAAGAGACAACTCAAATTGTTTCTTAAACTAAATACCTCCTCCAAGAAAGGTATAGAGAGAAATGTTACCGTACTTCTCAAACCAATCTCAAATCTTGAATAACAATGTTGCATATAGTAGTCACTGTGAATAACCATGTTGCAAATAAGAATGTACAAAAGAAGTGTCGAAATCAATTCTTTGTCATTCAAGTTGGATGGATCACTGCTTGTGGCATGTTATGGCATGGCCATCTTTTCTAAGCCTAATAAAGGGTCAGGGCTCATGGCTGAAAAGAATATGCCTAAACATTTTTGGTCTGAGGCTGTTCATACTGCTGTCTACATTATGAATAGAACTCCCATAGCTGCAGTTCATGGGATGACTCTTGAAGAATGATTTACTAGCAAGAAGCTTGATGTATCGCACTTGAAGGTATTTGGCTGTGTTACATATGTTCATGCACTAGATGAGCTACGGAAGAAGCTTGATCTAAAGGAAAGAAAATGTGTCTTCATTGGATACTCTTTAGAGTAGAAAGGGTATTGTTGTTATATCCCTGTCACATGTAAGTTCAGAGTGAGCAAGGATGTCATCTTTGATGAAATGAGCAGTTGGTATGCATCTAGTGGTGATGCATTCGATGATGATGATGATTATGACACTCATGTGCAGGCTGAAAAGCAAGAATCACAGACTCTTAGTGGACCAGAGACATCATCTAGTAGTCCTTGGTCTGGGAGACTAAGGAGTACCTCTACATCTTCATGTGCATCTAGTGGCACTATAGGTAAAGACAAAGGAAAGAATAAAGTGTCAAATGGCATTGATGCAGTTCTTGATGGAGAATCTAGTGGCTTAGAGAGCTTGGATAATGAGCTTGGTATTCCTTCTGTCAGGACACCAGGTGTATAGAGAGCTCATAGTAATGTAAAGGCTCCATTGAGTGATCCGGTGGTACGTAGATCTAGCAGGGTCAGATACCCTATTAAAATATTTGGTTTTGAAGGTTATGTAGCTCACCATTATGCTTATATGGTGAAACTAGTTGAGGATGTTGAGCCCACTTGTTTTGAGGATGTTGTTGGTCATACTCATTGGGATGCAACAATGGATGAGGAGATGGCTACATTAGAGGCCAATAAGACTTGGGATCTAGTATCATTGCCAAAGGGCAAGAAAGCTATTGGATGTAAGTGGGTTTATAAGATTAAGCACAATGCAGATGATTGTATTAGTAGGTAGAAAGCTAGGCTAGTTGCAAAAGGCTATGCCCAGACGTATGGCATAGATTATGAAGAAACTTTCAGTCCAATTGCTAGGATGAAAACTGTCAGATATGTGATTGCTTTGGCAGCAGGCAAAGGTTGGAGGTTGCAGCAAATGGATGTGAAGAATTCCTTCTTGCATGGTGATTTGTAGGAAGAAGTGTATATGGATCAGCCACCAGGTTATGAAGATTTATAGCATCCCACGTATGTGTGCAGGTTGAAGAAGACGCTCTATGGGCTCAAGAAAGCACCTAGAGCATGGTCTGATAAGATCAGAGAGTATCTTGTCAATATTGGCTTTTATGTTTCTCATGCTGATCACTCACTTTATGTGAGAAAGGGAGATGCAGGTACGGTCATCATAGTCATCTATGTGGATCACTTGATTATTACAAGTGATAGTGATAGTGGGATTGCTGAAGTCAAGGACTTTTTGAAGAAGAAGTTTGAGATGGATTTAGGTGAGCTAAGGTACCTCCTTGGAATTGAGGTGATCAGATGTGATGATGGTATATGGTTGTCCCAAAGATAGTATGGCTTCGATATGTTGTCCAAGTATGGTATGACAACATGCAAACCACTTTCAGTCTCGTTGGAGCAGAATGTAAAGTTGAGTGCTGATATTGGGGATGAGATAGAAGACCCTACTATGTTCATGAGGATAGTGGGGAGTTTGATCTACATGACCATTACAAGGCTAGTCTTGAGCTACATTGTTGGTCTTCTGAGTCAGTTTATGCAAGTACCTAGAAAGCCACATTTGGATGTCATCAATCGCATATTGAGATATGTGAAGTCCACATTACATTATGGACTTTTCTATGAGGCAGGTACAGATGTACAGGTGTTTGGATACGCAGATGTAGATTGGGATGGTAGTATGTCTAATAGAAAATCTACCAGCAGATATATGTTCTCTCTTGGTAGTGCACCAGTTACTTGGAGCAGAAAAAAACAATCTACAGTTGCTTTGTAGAGTACAGAGGCTGAGTATAGAGGTGCAGCTATTGCAGCATGTGAGGTAGTATGGCTGCAAAAGTTATTGGCTGATTTAGATGTGTAGGTGGAAGGTCCAGTTGTCATTTATTGTGACAACATGAGCAGTATACAATTGGCTAAGAACTGTGTGTTCCATGCTAGGACAAAACATATTGGGGTACACTACCACTTTGTGAGAGAGAAGGTACTAGCAGGTGAGATTGACTTGGTGTATGTTAGCACACAGGATTAGATAGCTGACATTTCACGAAGGCATTGGGTACAAAGAAGCTTCAAAAGTTTCAAAGTGTACTTGGAGTTGCAGAGATATAGTTGAGCTTGAGGGGGAGTGTTGAGATGACAAGCTCAACACATGCGGACATTAATGATGGACCGCCTGGTTAGATGGGTCCACACATCTACACTTAGCACGTCGGTGGTCATTATGACTCTCACATAGCCACTGACTCATTACTTAATATATTCAGGTTGTTACACCTATTTATAGCTGGCATAGTTATAGCACCAGTCGACTAGTGTAGTCGGTTATGCATTGTTTGACTTAGTAGGCCACTTTCCTTTATGTTGTATCTTATCTATACTTTGTGTACATAGTAAAGAGCGTGAAAGAAGAAGAAAAAAAACTAGCAAGAAAACGTTTTGGCCTCCATCTCTCTTCTTGTCTCTTTAGTGAGATTCTCCTTGTGCATTCTGTGTGTATTTGGTGCCCCAGCTCAAGCAAGTCCCCCCACCACGCGATTCTTCACTGAAGTTGGTAGACAAAGTGTTTTTCAAAAAATACATTGTTGAAACCCTTAGAAGCTGGTATTATTATAATGGCACAACAATGATCCTAAGAAGAATGAGTTTTGATACTTTTAGAACAGAATATCTCCCCCTCTGTAGTGGTTTGAAAGCCGAATATTAGTCAATATGCAAGCTGCAGTGGAAGATGCAAGATTGTATGACGAAGTTGAAGCAAGGTTGTCAATGACTCGAGGAAGAGGAGTCTTACCTCCTCCCATGCCAAGAATGGTATACCCACCAAATCCAGTCCCAGGGACAGTTCCCTACCCCTATCCCGAGATGCAAACAGTGCCACAGTATAATGCACCTAATCCACTGCGGTCACCACAGACGATAGTGCCTCAAATGATGGTTCAACCACAACAACAGTGGCCTCAAACAGTTCCTCAAATGGCAACTCAACAATAGTGGAACCCTACCAACTGAAATCAACAACCCCAAGTCTCAACAGGAGCTCTGAATCAAAACCAGAATAGAGGATCTTCTGGATCGACCTAACTAGTGTATGCAATAATTACAAAAGCTTTACAAAACCCTACTACAAGTACTTCAAGAGGTGAAAATATGAAGGACTACTTATCCAACTCAGTTGCAAGTATCAAGAAATAGCTTATGGATGTGATTACAGAGCAGCTACAGACGCTGAAGGTAAATACCGTCAATATATCCACCCCTACGAGAGCTCGGAGAGATATGATGCGCTCTAATACATGGTGCGGAAAGTGTCATCAAGTGGGACATTTAGCCACTAAATGTACCCAAAAACCAACCATTCCTAGAGCCTTTTGTTCCTACAATTTGTGGAAGAACCATACAGAGGATATTTGCTCTTTGAAAGAGATGCATGAACGAAGACAGAAAGATGAAAATGCAAGATTCAACTTGCTAGAATCCAAAATGACAACACAGGATATTGGACCAAAGCCTAGGGAATTTGGTCCTAATTTCCCTTGTCCTTGCATGATAGTAAGACAAAGATTATTTCAGATGTATTACATGTGCCATCTATTACAAAGAACTTGGTGTCAGTCGGTCAGATGGTAGAGCATTGGCAGCAAGTCAGATCTAATGCAAAGGGTTGCTTTGTAGAAGACTTCAATGACAAGTGCAGGTTGGTTGCAAAGGAAAGTAGAGTTGGACGTATGTTTACTCTGGATGTTGGAATTCCTACTATGAATGCTGCTATGTATGCTAAAGGAAAAGGTGTTGTTGCAAATACTGAAATTTGGCACAAACGCATTGGACATGCAAATGTACAAAGTTAAAAATTAATGCAGTCCAAAGGGTTGGTTACAGGTTTGCCTACATTTAGAGTTGCAGAATTTCATAAGGTATGCAAAGCATATCAGTTTGGTAAGCAAGCAAGACAACCCTTTTCACATGACAAAGATGTAAGCAGAAATATCCTTGATGTTGTGCATACAGATATTTGGGGGCCTACACAAAATGTATCTCTTGGAGGCAGTTCATACTTTGTCACATTCATTGATGATTGTTCTAGAAAGCTGTGGATATATTTTATGAAGGAAAAGAGTGAAGCGTTTGAGCACTTTAGAACTTTCAAGGCTACAGTTGAAAGAGAAATAGACTTGAAAGTAAAGTGCTTGAGGTCAGATAGAGGGGGAGAGTACCTCTCAAATGAGTTCACTGATTTTCTGAGCTCTCATGGGATAAAGAGGCAGTTCATATGCAGGTATACCCCACAGCAAAATGGTATTGCAGAAAGAAAAAACAGGCATATTGCAGAAGTTGCACGGGCATTAATGGCTGAAAAGAATATGCCTAAATATTTTTTGTCTGAGGCTATTCATACTACTGTCTACATTATGAATAGAACTCCCACAGCTGCAGTTCATGGGATGACTCCTGAAGAATGCTTTACTAGCAAGAAGCTTGATGTATCGCACTTGAAGGTATTTGGCTATGTTACATATGTTTATGTACTTGATGAGCAACGGAAGAAGCTTGATCCAAAGGCACGAAAATGTATCTTTATTGGATACTTTTTAGAGCAAAAAGGGTATCGATGTTATATCCCTGTCGCATGTAAGTTCAGAGTGAGCAGGGATGTCATCTTTGATGAAATGAGCAGTTGGTATGCATCTAGTGGTGATGCATTGGATGATGATGATGATCATGACACTCATGTGCAGGCTGAAAAGAAAGAATCACAGACTCTTAGTGGACCAGAGACATCATCTAGTAGTCCTTGGTCTGGGAGACCAAGGAGTAGCTCTACATCTTCAGGTGCATCTAGTGGCACTACATGTAAAGACAAAGGAAAGAATAAAGTGTCAAATGGCATTGATGCAGTTCTTGGTGAAGACTCCAGTGGCTCAGAGAGCTTGGATAATGAGCTCGGTATTCCTTCTGTCAGGACACCAAGTGTACAGAGAGCTCATAGTAATGTAAAGGCTCCATTGAGTGATCCGGTGGTACATAGATCTAGCAGGGTCAGATACCCTATTAAAAGATTTGGTTTTGAAGGTTATGTAGCTCACCATTATGCTTATATGGTGAAACTAGTTGAGGATGTTGAGCCCACTTGTTTTGAGGATGTTGTTGGTCATACTCATTGGGATGCAGCAATGGATGAGGAGATGGTTGCATTAGAGGCCAATAAGACTTGGGATCTAGTATCATTGCCAAAGGGCAAGAAAGCTATTGGATGTAAGTGGGTTTATAAGATTAATCACAATGTAGATGGTTCTACTAGTAGGTAGAAAGCTAGGCTGGTTGCAAAAGGCTATGCCCAGATGTATGGCATAGATTAAGAAGAAACTTTCAGTCCAATTACTAGGATGAAAACTGTTAGATGTGTGATTGCTTTGGCATCAGTCAAAGGTTGGAGGTTGTAGCAAATGGATGTGAAGAATTACTTCTTGCATGGTGATTTGTAGGAAGAAGTGTATATGGATCAGCCAACAGGTTATGAAGATTTATAGCATCCCACGTATGTGTGCAGATTGAAGAAGGCGCTCTATGGGCTCAAGCAAGCACCTGGAGCATGGTCTGATAAGATCAGAGAGTATCTTGTCAATATTGGCTTTTATGTTTCTGATGCTGATCACTCACTTTATGTGAGAAAGGGAGATGCAGGTTTGGTCATCATAGTCATCTATGTGGATCACTTGATTATTACAAGTGATAGTGATAGTGGGATTGCTGAAGTCAAGGACTTTTTGAATAAGAAGTTTGAGATGGATTTAGGTGAGCTAAGGTACCTCCTTGGAATTGAGGTGATCAGATGTGATGATGGTATATGGTTGTCCCAAAGACAGTATGGCTTCAATATGTTGTCCAAGTATGGTATGACAACATGCAAACCACTTTCAGTCTCGTTGGAGCAGAATGTAAAGTTGAGTGCTGATATTGGGGATGAGATAGAAGACCCTACTATGTCCATGAGGATAGTGGGGAGTTTGATCTACATGACCATTACAAGGCTAGTCTTGAGCTACGTTGTTGGTCTTCTGAGTCAGTTTTCTCGACCAAGAGGAGTCTTACCTCCTCCCATGCCAAGAATGGTATACCCACCAAATGCAGTCCCACGGACAGTTCCCTATCCCTATCCCCAGATGCAAACAGTGCCACAGTATAATGCACCTAATCCACTGCGGTCACTACAGATGATAGTGCCTCAAATGATGGTTTAACCACAACAACAATGGCCTCAAACAGTTCCTCCAATGGAAACTCAACAATAGTGGAACCCTACCAACTAAAATCAACAACCCCAAGTCTCAACAAGAGCTCTGAATCAAAACGAGAATAGAGAATCCTCTAGATCGACCTAACTAGTGTATGTAGTAATTACAAAAGCTTTACAAAACCCTACTACAAGTATTTCAGGAGGTGAAAATATGGACTACTTATCCAACTCAGTTGCAAGTATCAAGAAATAGCTTATGGATGTGATTACAGAGCAACTACAGACACTGAAGGTAAACACTGCCAATATATCTACCCCTACAGAAGCTCAGAGAGATATGATGTGCTCTAATACATGGTGCGGAAAATGTCATCAAACGGGACATTTAGCCACTAAATGTACCCAAAAACCAAACATTCGTGGAGCGTTCTATTCCTACTGTTTGCAGAAGAACCATACAGAGGATATTTGCTCTTTGAAAGAGATGCATGAACGAAGACAAAAATATGAAAATGCAAGATTCAACTTGCTAGAATCCAAAATGACAACACAAGATATTGGACCAAAGCCTAGGGAATTTGGTCCTAATTTGAGTCCAAGGAGGTTTTTTTCTCAAAGTTGCAGAGGACGACAGTCTGGCAATGGTCAGAGATCAGAGGTGGAATGTTATAGGTGTGGAGAAAAGGGTCATATCTCCCCGAATTGTCCAAACCCTAGATGATCTGTGGATTATAAGCCTTTATGCAGGCGATGCAAAGGAGAAGGCCACACTGCAAAGGACTGTCCAAGTCCAACCCCTGTAAAGGCCAATGGCACTAATAGCCAACAGAAGGCACAAGAGCCTGCCTCCAATTTGGTAGAGTTGGAAGTTGCCGCTATCACATGCGTCATGAAGAAGGAACCAGTTGTTCAGAAAGAGAACAATTTTCCTGCCAAGACTGTGAAGTTCAACTTGTCAACAGAGGGACATAGCAGTACAGGACAGAACAGTGCACTACAGAGCACTGTAGTGCCACAAAGAGTTACAGAGACAGTCCCAGAAATAGGACCAGAGGTCCAAGAGATAGACGATGTAAAAGCACCCCCAGCAACAGAAGAAGTGCCAATGTTGCCATTACTAGAAGAAAAAGGAAAGATGAAAATGGGAGTAGCCCCATTTCCCAGCATGCTGGAAAAGCCCGTGGATCTTGTCAAAGATTATGACTTGGTAAAAGACCTAGACACTTTTCAACCAAACTTAACATTCTGACAGTTGCTAATGCTATCTCCCAGCTGCCGAAAGAAATTCAAAAGCATCTTGACAAGAAGACGTGGATTAAGGATTGTTCCTTCAACAGGACTAAGACCAATAAGGCCCCGGAGCTTGTAAAGGAAGCAGATGTGGCTAACGCCTTCCTAGATCTTGGAACTCTAGAGATTAGTGTATGGATTGAAGGATGCTTTATTTCAGATGCATTGATTGATGGAGGCTCATCAGTAAACATAATGACAGATGTGACAATGAGGGACTTAGGGTTGCAAGGAATTCAACCTACACAGTGGCTTATCAGATTGGCAGACCAAAGCAGAATTAAACCGTTGGGCATCCTTCCATACGTAAAAACAACCCTTGCAAGAAGAGACTATTGGCTGACATATTTGGTGGTCAAAGCAAATTCTTATGGGACCTCATATCCTCTATTGTTGGGAAGACCTTGGCTTTTTGAAGTGAGAGCCAGGAGGGACTGGTTTAAAGGAACCCTGACCCTAGGCAAAGGACCCAACAAAGTGGTGCTAAAATTGGATGGATCACAAAAAGGCAATGGATCCATATCCATCGAAGTCATAACTGACTCCTCCAACGAGGTAACAAATGGTACATCAAGAGATGAAGAGGCTGTTAAATAGATCTTTTCCAAGAAAACAGAGGCAGAGTCCCTAACAGTGGGCACTGTAAGTCAACTACCAAGGGAAGCAAAGTCCTTGTCCATGGAAGAATACCTCTTGCCTCACTTGGAATTGACTTCTGAAATCACCTCTGACTGTGAAATAGAAGCATGGATGGACTGTTCTCCCTGTTACATGGCAGTTGCAAAGACAGTAACAGAGACAAAGCAAGAGACAGAGGCAAAAGCAGAATCAGAAGCAGTAATAGAGACAAAATTAGAGTCAGAAGCACTAACAGAGACAGATCTAGAGACAGAAGCAAAAGCAAAAGAAAAAGCAAAAGCAGAATATCTGTTCTTCTCCTACACAGCCTCTACAGAAGCAGAGATAGAGCCTCCAGAGGAAGAGGATGAAAATGACGAGGAAGAAAATGAAGTAGGTTATGAAAGTGCAGATGAAGAATTTCCTCTAATAGTGGATGATCTTGTTGATGTCCCTACAGAGACCTCAGCCGAAGATCTCGGGGTGTTGGATGTAATGACCATGGTTCCATTTGGGTTGACCAATGGACCACAAAGTATGCAGAATCTATATAAGCAATGGATTAAAGGTATAAAACTTAAGTTCACTAGTGGCTCCTATCGCCTTGATAGTTCAGTCCAGAGAAAAGATGATGATGATGCCCCCTTGCCAACAAAATCCAGAGCTATCAAAGCCTCGGCTTCTAGAAGGTCCGTGCTATGTGACATTCCTGGACGCATCCTTTGAAGATGAATCTCTAAGTCCAGAAGAAATTACCACTCACATAGAAGAAAACAAAGCTTTGATACCCTTCCAGCAATTTCAATAGACGAATGAGTCATCTATTCAAAAGGAGGATACTGGTTCTAGTGGAACATCAGACGAGGACACTACTTCCTTGAAAGAGTCCAGAAGCAATCCGTGGGAGATTTATCTGCGAAGTGGAAGATGAAAGGCAAGTGACGTTCTTGGATACTGACGGGACTGAACATCACCTAAAAGTGGGCCTTAATCTTCTAGAAGAAGAACTAGTGGTCCTGCGAGACTTACTCAAGGAGAACTTAGACATGTTTTCTTGGTCATATAAAGATCTAAGGGGATTGATCCCACAGTATGCCAACATCACATTGGCCTAGAGCCTGATGCCAAACATGTAAGGCAAAGACAAAGGCTTATGAATCCTAATTATTCTGCTCTGGTGAAGGTTGAATTATTAAAACTTCTTGAAGCCGAGTTCATTTATCCTGTGGCTAACAGTGAATGGGTTTACCCAAGAAGAACAAGAAACTTCAAATATGCGTGGACTTTCGAAAGCTGAACTCAAAGATGAAGAAGGATCATTTCCCTATCCCTTTTACAGACCAACTGTTGGACACAGTGGCAGGCCATAAGTTGTATTCCCTCATGGATGGATTCAACGGATATAACTAAGTCAAAATCGCAGGAAAGTACCAATCCAAAACAACCTTCACCACAGAATGGGAGACCTATACCTATAGAGTGATGCCATTTGGGCTCTGTAATACTCCTGCCACCTTCCAATGAGTAATGATGGCTACTTTCCAGAATCATCTTCATGATTACATTAAGGTGTATCTTGATGACTTTTGTGTCTATAGTTTGATCCGTGAGTACTAGGAACACCTAGAGCAATGTTTTGACAAATACTGAGAGTATGCGATTTCTCTCAACCCTAACAAATGTGTCTTTGGCATCTCATCAAGAGTTATTTTTGGCCATATTGTCTCCACACAAGGGATTGCAACTGACCCAGTGAAGATTGAGAAGATTGCCACCTTAACAGCACCAACAAATCTCAAGAAATTGAGAGGATTTCTTGGCTATGTGGGCTACTACAGAAGATTTATTGCACACTTTGCAACCAAGGCATCTCCTCTACACAAGATCCTAAGGAAAGATGTTAATTTTCTTTGGACTGATGACTGTGAAGAAGCCTTTAATACCCTAAAATAGTGCCTTATCCAAGCATCTATCTTGCAGCCTCCTCATTGGATGAAGGAGTTTCATGTGCACACAGATGCATCAGTCAAAGGGCTAGGTGTTGTCCTATGTCAAAAGGGCCCCCCTAAATTAGATCAACCGATATATTATGCAAGCTGAAAGGCCACTGATAGGGAACGGAACTACACAATGACAGAGCATGAAGGCTTGGCAATGGCGTTTGCACTAGAGAAGTTTAGACACTATCTACAGTCAACGCATTTCAAGTTCTATGTGGATTATGAAGCCATGTCCTTTCTAATTAACAAAGGAAATGTTAAAGGACGACTGATGAGATGGTTGCTTCTATTCCAGGAGTTTGATTTTGAAGTGGTCACTAAGCCTGGCCATTCCCATGTCCTAGCCGATCATCTATCACAGATGCCTCAAACTGCAGAAGAGGAACATGATGATCCAAACCTTCCTAATGCTTCCTTGTTTCTAGTTGAAACAGTTACTCCTTGGTATGCAGACATAGCCAACCTCCTAGCAACTCAACATTATCCTCCTGGCATCTCAAGCCATGAGAAGAAGAAGCTTTTGTTAGAATCAGTCCCCCTACACCTTGCTAGGTGGTGCACTGTGTTGCAGGGGATGAAATCCACATAGTATTGAAAGCATGCCATGACAAACCATGTGGTGGACACTTCGTAGGAGAAGCGATAGCTAGGAAGGCTCTATTGGCGAGATACTGGTGGCCGACCCTCCACAAGGATGCATATGACTACTACAATAGATGTGATGCTTGTCAACGAATGGGGAAACCCACCAAAACAAGTGCCATGCCACTGCAACCTATTCTTCCCCTAAAGCCGTTCGAGAAGTGGGGGATTGATTTTGCGGATTCCATTGATTCACCCACCAGACGAAAATAGAACAAATACATCTTAGTATGTACGGATTATGTCACAAAGTGGTATAAAGCTAAAGCTTTGAAGCGGGACGATGGTAACAGCGTAGCTTTGTTCATGTACAAAAGTATTATCACATGTTTTGGCAGTCCCCTCGAGCTCTTGTCTGATCCAATAACAGTGGCGAGGTTGGTCCTGATACATGGTATTTCTACCATTCTCTTTCTTAACAAAAAAAAAAGAAAAAAAAAAGAAAAAAAAAACAAAACTGTTATGGGAGAAAAGGAAGAAATTCCTTGTCATAACAGGCCTCATTCCAAGAAAAGGTGGAAACACCCTTGGGCGGGAAGCTGATTATGAAAAAGGTGGTAACACCCCACAGTTCAGGATAGTTGGCTCACCAGCAGTGAACCTTTTCAACAAGTAATTTGAAGCCACCTCCCTTGGCACGCTATCTCTACAATATCAGTCAGTCTTCCCTTCTTAACAGATGACCTTTCTTACAAATCATTGAAGTACGAGACTTGTTGGCTGCCTCCCTGGGTACGCCTCGTCTTCAAGATCCTGACAACAACAACCAACACGATCTTCATCACCAACCCCTCGAGTGATGTGAGCTTTCATCCTAATAGGATGGGGACATGTGTATGGGCTACCCTCTGTATCTATGAGTGAGCGCGAGACAGAGGGTGGGGTGAGCGACCACTCTTTCCCTTCAAATCAAATGAGAGGTGAGATGTGTGAACGGAGTATTGCACACACGGGATGGGCCTCTCAATGCACAATGCACGATCTGTTCCTGTACACTGCACCATAAGGCTCCCTGGCCTTCCTTCTTGCAATGTATGCTGGCAAAGGGCGGATGCACAGTTGCACCATCAAATGCGCACAAGGCATACAACCTCTGCACAAGTGATAGTGAGGATTACATTAATGGGTTTCAGGAATGGGCTACCCTCTGTATCTTTCAACAAAGCATGAGACAGAGGGTGGGTTGAGTGTGACGGATGTTTCTTCAATCAATTATTGAGAGGTGAGGATTGAGGGACATTACGACAATTGGAGTTAGGTACGTTTCCGTTTCCCTTTGCACCCACGGGATGGGTCTCTACCATTAGCATAGGACACGTCACTCTATTCTGTACACGATACTGCAAGGCTCCCTGGCCTTCCTCCTTGCACTTATGCCAGATGGGTTAGATGCACTAATGCACCATCAATTGTGCACCCTGGCATACTCTCTCTGCACCATTCCCTTGTTGATTCCTAAATCGGATGTGAGATCTGGGTTTCCATCATTATTACCTCGAGTGATGTAGGTTATGGGGTGAGTGATTGTTCTCTCATTCCATATGAGTGCTAGTGAGTTGAGTGACTATCCTTCGTCAACGACACCTCCCTCGCCGGGCTTCATCAACTAACTACCTCCCTGGGTGCTACTGCATGGTCCCTGCCATGGTGGCTGAATGCTAGAGCGAGCCGTGGTACCTCCTACAACCGACTCCAACTCTTCTATAGCAGTGATGGTTCCTTCGACCATATGCGAAACGGGCCAACTGTTTCTAACCCTACTTTTCTGTTTGCAAGTGTATGTGATGTTTTAAGTGTGGAGACGTCCAAATTTAGTCAGTTGACAAGTCCTAAGTTATGTTGTTGCATCTAACCCTGTCAAGTAAGGTCCTAAGTGTGGAGACGCATCACTTCTACATATCATCATGGAAATACATCTATCCACATCCAAATGCGAAAATTCAATTTTTGTGCTCTAATGGGGTCCCTTTCCCACTCCTCCGTTCTATTTCACCCTGTCCTCGGAGCTGTTTCTTGATCGTTTGCCTTTATTCTTTGTTTTGTGATTTTTCCATGTGAACACATCCTACATTCACTGAGACTCACATCCAATCCTATAGCCCTCTTTGTCCCTTTGAAGTATCAATTTTTCCTTTTTACCAACCCTTGTTCCAATAGACGATTCTAAAGTTATTAATTTTTTAAGCAATTCCAGTAAATTGGATGGTTTTCCATGTGAATACGTCTTTATTGCTTCGGAACACTGATCTGATGTTCTAGCCTTGCCCTACCCATTCCCCCTAATATTTTTCCTTTTTATTCCTTGTCATTTCGATGCATGGTTCATTCGTTATTAATTTTTGCAGATTTTCGAGCCCTTTTCATGCCTATTTTTCACATTTTTCCATGTAAACATGCCCTATTTTCATCGAAATTCTAGTTTAATTTGACAGTCGTGTCTTGCCAGCCTTTCCCCTACTTTTTCCTTTTTCCTCCCCCCCTCTTCTGGCTGCTGGATTTTTAGTTATTAATTTTTTCGAGTGTTTTCGGGTGTCTTTTTTGTGTTTTTCCCATGTGAACCCCTCCTAATTCCCCCCCAAACTGAGTTTGATGCATCAACCCTGTGAATCCCTTTTTCCCTAACATTTTTCTTGTTTATTGCACTTTGTTCCAACAATTGGTTCTTCTCATATTAATTTTCGAGTCCATTTTCAGGTCCTTTTTTGGATTTTTTCCATGTGAATATCCTAATTTTGCCCCGAAACCAATGTCGCATTTTTCTATCATCTTCCCCTTGTCTTCGGCACATTTTTCCTTTTTACAATTTTTCGATCCGATGTACAGTTTGGGTTTTATTAAATTTTCTTCCTTTTTGCCGTGTGGCCGTGTCTCTCATGTCGCGCATGAGCATGCCTGTTTTTGGTTTTAAGCGCCTCGGGATGCTCCCGTGGCCTTTGTGCCTCATGTGTTGCGGTCCCCACCCGATGCAAATTTTTTTACTCCCGCCCAAGGCTTGCGCGTGGGACGGGGGTGCGCTCATTTTTAACACCCATACAAATTTTAAAAAAAAACCAAAAAAAACATACACACAAACAAACAAATTGACCAATAGAAAAACAAAAAAAAGCAAAGAAAAAAAAACCAAAAACAACACAAAAACAACTAAAATCAAAATTAAATAATAAAAAAACAAAAAACAACAATCCTAATCCAACAAAAAATAAAAAATCAAAAAAAGCCACCCATCCACAAAAGCAAAAACAAAAGCAGAAAGAAAAAAAAAACACGAAAAAAAATCCCTTATCATTAAAACAAAAACAAAAAAACAAAAATTTTAAAAAAAGAAAACAAAAAGAAAAAAAAGACAAAGAAACAAAAAAAAGAAAAACGTTTTTAAAAAAAACGCATACATGTTCGTTCCTTCCCGCTTCCCTTCCTTCTCCATGGCCCTCCCTCCCCTTGCCGCCGCCTGGCCTGCCACCTCCGCCTACAGTGCCCGCCCCCTCCTCTTTCTCCTCGCCTTTGTCCGCCTATTGTCGCCCCCTCTTCTACCACGCCTCCTCCCTTCGCCGCTGCTGCCCCTGCTACGTGGTCTTCTCCCACACCTCCTCCCTCTGCCCCTGCTGCCTGCATGGTCCTCTCCCACGCCTCCTCCCCTGCCGCCACGGGCCGCCCCCTCCTCTGCCCGCTCGCTGCCGCCACGGGCGCCTCCCTACCCCCACCACATTTGGTACCCCCACCAACTGTGGTTCCCCCCACCCAATTTACCCCATCCCCCCCCCCCCCCCAATCCTAACCATACCCCCCAACCACACCCACCCCCCCCCCCCCCCCCCCCCCCCCAACCTCAGTTTCCCATCCCCACATAGTTACCCCTCCCCTAGCCCCCCTTCCCACCCACATCCCTCTCCACCCACAGAAAAACACCCCTCTCCCATAGTCCTTGTTCCCACTCACCATCCGCAAGAACACACCTGCATCAAACACCCACCACACCTCCCCGCAGAACCGTGTTCCTTTTCGTGCATCTATCAGCATGTACTTGTGACGTACTCGTGAGCTGCTAGTGAGCATTCACGCGCGAGGACCCGCCTCCGCCTGTTGCAATCAACCGTTCATACGTAATCATTATCAGTTGTTCACACGTAGCTCAGGTACCGACATTTCATTTCAAAACTCAAAAAACTCTAAAAACACATAAAAATGCATTTAAAAAACAAAAAAAAAAGAAAAATCATTAAAATTCATTTAAAATCCAAATAAATTGCAAAAAATTCCTACAAGAAATTTCCAATATTGTTAAAATCATTTTCACTATTTTTCAAGGTGAAATTTCGAGAAAATGAATTGCAAAAATTCAAAAATTCAAAATCCTTTAAAAAATACATGAAAAATGAGCAAAATTAATTAAAAATTAGCTAAATTTTAAAAATACTTCTAGAAAAATTTCAAAAATTTTCACAAACCCCCTTGCCCCTTTTGCCAATAATTTCTCAATTGAAAATGCTTCCATAAATGGCCAAAGTATTATTTGAAGCCAAAACCCTAATTTTAATACCTCACCTCATGAAAATTCATTTTAAATTCCAAAAACCAGATGAAAAAGCATGGATCAATTCAAACACATTGTTGACACTTGTTGGATTTCTGAAATCCCACCATTATACTTCAGAACATATTCATGTATCCTATATCCTGTTTTAATCATTAAAAAAAAGAAAAAAAAGAGAAAAAATACACAAAATACAAAATCAAAACACACCTATATTACAATTTAAAAATATAATAAAAATTTCACCCAAACACTAATGAATATTGCCTAAACCAAATGTGATCCCCCTAGTATTGCTTTGATATTTATTTATTGAGAGAAAAAAAAACTAAGATGCTTTATTTTTTTCCAGTCAGTGGTTTTTACTTTTTTGATTGGATTCCTTGCATTTGGGACTACTTAGTGCGCCTTCAGTCTTTTGCATACACACCCCTACCAAGTATCTATTTTTTGTGCTTTATTTATTTTGGTCATCCCTTAACCATAGTTAATTGTTAAAATGAACTTTATTCACCTACTTTTTCACGTGCGCTCATGCTAAACACACATTTTCTAATAATTTAAAACGAACCAGCTGTTCACTTTGCACGTGCTACATGCGCTTCAGAGGAGGCACTTTAATTTTAATAAAAAATGAACCAACCGTCACAAAAATGCACGCATTGGCAAAAAAGTGCTCCACATCACCATTAATTTCTAATGAATGAATTTGCATTTAGAGACCCCAGTCTGGGTATTAAAGTCCGGGTTTCGTTTAAGCACTGCTTCACCCTAATAATTTGTAATTAAAATTTTAAGAAGAAACCACCGTTTTTTATTAAGGTTTATAATCTTATAAAATTTCAACCATTGTTAATACTTTCTTAAAATGAACCCTTCATTAACATCATTTTCCTCACTGCATTTTTTTCCCCTTTCTAATAAACACGCTTCGTGGGATGGGCATCTATAGTCCTTTAAGTTGAAATTGTTTCTCAAAGTTATGGTTAGGTCCTGATTAGGTTTTTAAGGTATTATGGTTTGCTTGTGTGATACGATTACGGGTGCAGTTTGTAGTTTTTTTTCTTTTTTGCCTGATACGGGGTCTTGGGTGCCTGCTTCTTGCATCACATGAAGTTTTCGGTCGCATATATATAGAGGTCATGCTGAATTTTTTTCTAGGATGTGGGTTGTTTGGGGTGGTCAATTGGTTAGTTACATCTCTGTATGTGCTTCTTTTGATCGATTTCTTTTTTATCGCTATTTTGTTGTTTTGCGGGCATTCTCTGTGATTGTTTGTGTTTGTGGTGTGTGTGTTTTCCATCTGAATGGCGCCTCAAGCTCCTCCTCTTGTTCAGTATGTCCCATTGATCAGTAGGGATTATTCTTCCCTACTCACTTTTGAGCTTATCGCGAAAGTAGGCCTTGCAAATTTTGTGGCTGCTTCACTCCCTTTGATTCCAAACAATCCAACTCTGTGTGATGAATTTCTTGCGTCATACAGTAGGAAATCGGGCTTGGTTCGTGATACTTCCATGGTTTTGACACCTAGAGGGTTAGGAAAGGCTTTGTCTCTTCCCTACAAAGGAGAACCCTTTGTTACATCCAGACAATTATTCTCAAATGATGAGATCCTCGAGTTGTTACAGAAGTAGACTAAAGAGGTCCTCGATGTCAAGAAGGTGATTAACACTTTAGAAGTGTCTTTTTTAATGATCACACTGATCCTCTCTGAAAGCTAGTCTGCCAATTTCTCCAAGACAGGTTCATGCCTGCCAAAACACCATCTCATTATTTGTCCAATGAGCTCTTCACAGCTTCTAGGATGGTGTTAAAAGGGGTTGCCATTGATTGGAGTACTTACCTGCTTACAAAGATGGACCAACATTTTGTCAAAGTGGCCAGAGGGAATGTTACAAATGTTGCTTATGGTTCATATTTATATGCTTTCTTGACATATTCCGGCCTTAAGAAGGGTGTGCTTCTTCCTCCTCCATCTGATCAAGTTCCTCCCCCTCCACCTTCAGAAGATTTAGAACCCATTGACATAGAGGATCTTGATTCCCCTCCTCCATTGGTCATGCAGCGAAAGCGCTTGAAGCATATAGTAGAGAAAACTCCCCTAGTCATTCCTTCAGTATAAGTTTCTGCTACCTCTGGCAGTGACCTCCCTGCCTACCCCACATGCAACAATTTATTCAGGGCACATCGAGAGGGTTCTTTGGAAATATCAGTTCCTTCACTGAACAGTTTAGTGTCAGGGGATGCCATTCCTTTCCTTTGTAATGACATCCAAAGTTCTATTGAACTCTCAGTGACAACTTGTGTTCAACAGTTATATGCTTCTTTCTATGAAGAATTGATGCAATCTAAAGACCAGTTGCATAAGGCAACCACAGAGTTAGCCTCTACTAAAGACACTCTAATTGTGATATGCATAATTCATTGTTTTTGTATTAACTTTATAGGCATAACAAATTAGAAATCATGTCAACTAGTCAACCGAAGGACTAAAAGAAAATGATACCCTAGCTAATGGTCATTACGGTACTTCATCAAAATGAACCCAAAAGTATTGTTATAGAAGAAGAAACCCTTAAATTGAGTATAGGATATTTTCTCTCAGGTCTTATGACTATGAGTAGAATTGATTGAAATAAATTTTATTACTATAGTTATTAAATTTCATAGATGGCACGCATTAATTTTAATACGCCATCCTAGGACAAAAAAACCACATTTCTAAGATGCTTTTTGTTGAGACTGATTTATTATTAGACTAAGAGATCCTCAATGATGCTCAAAATGGATTACTTATACTCAAAGCCGAGATATAACAAATAATTATCTACCGGGACAAACAAATCCTTGAGCTGTTTAAGTAGATGGAGCAGTGGACCCAAACGATTGAGATCCAAAGAGAAGAAATATCTTCTTTGAAAACTCAGTTAGCAAAAGCTCAGTTAGAGGTCACTAGAGTTTCAGAAGAGAAAAAGAAAATATCCAAAGAAAATCAAGAGTTTAAGACTCTTTTAGATAGGAAACTGTCAGCTTTGTAGGCTGCTCATAATACAGTGGAATCACAAGCTTCTCAAATTAAGCAATTGCAAGACCAACTAGCACAGTCACGGTCCATTCCTCCAAGCCCTAATGTTCCTATGATTCCTTCTATATCTCAGCAGGACTTGGCAGTTCTCCAGAGACATGTCACATTATGTCCGTTGTTTCAAGATAAAGTGGAAAGATTACAGTCCAGAATGGATTTGTTATGGTCTACATTTGAGCACTTTAAGGAGTATGTTCCTCCAGATCATTCGTTTTTTTTCCACTATCAGCTGCAGAAGTTGGCATTCTATATTAAGCTCTCAATGATGGATGCCCCTCTTCCTCTAGAGGATGGTTGGAGTGGGGCTTGGTCTTCTGATTTGCTGACAGAAGTTGTCTATATGGTCTTTGAAGATTCTGTGATGACGGATACCATGTTGCTATCTTATATGTATCTACCAGGTGATCTGTTAATTTCAAATGATGTAGATCTGGCTTGGTATGTGGGGGATGTGGTTTTGCAAGCTGTCTTATATGTCAAACATTTGGAGTTTCGAATAGATGACATATTCCAGTGCTATTCTTCTAAAGTGGCTACTTGCTCTGACACTTCATGGCATTCAATGATTGATTTTGTAGTCCTAAACCAACGCCAGAATACAACTTCTACTTATGTGCAGAGCACTAACCAACTGAGGGTGGATCTCCTAGCTTATCTTTCCAAGAACCATCTATTTGATTCATCCTTCTTTGATGCCTACCATAGACGATCTGTTTTAGGTCCCTCTATTCCTAGCTTATTGTACTATCAACAAATGGCCCATCGCTATGATGCTTATTTTCCCCTTTATAAATCTAACTCAGTAGCTATCGTACCTCTCCTTTTCCAACCTCAGGGTTTTCCTCAAATTCCTATATTTACCTATTGTTCTTTCATTAAAGATCAAGTCTTTTCCCCTTCTCCGCCATGTCCTTCTCCATCTATCCATATACCTTCCACTTTTCGTGCTTATCAGAATTGACACCTTTCCTAACTAATTCGTGTAAATTTTCAGCCACTCCTTCTTTAGCTTATTCCTCATTTTATGACTTTTCCTACCCATCTCTTCATCCTCTTTTACTTATTCCACTTCCATCTCCTGCCACTTCTATTTCTCAAACCTCTTAGTTGGTTAGTGGGTATGAAGGATTTGATCAACAGATTTTGAGAAGAAGAGGATGGAGCTCAACTGATTCTCTCACGGGACCACAGATTAATTGGCCATTATTTCCAGGGGACTGGACAACTGCTAGTCAAGCATATCAAAATGACCTCTATTTTTCTCAACAATATTCACAATCTCTAGATCCTTCAGTGAGATTGACAGCCCATTTTGCTTGGTATCTAGCATATATGCACAGGCATTTCCATAACAATCAAAAGGCCATTCCAAAGCTTTGTATGAATGTCAATGTGAGCATTGATTCCCAACAGTTGGATGTCCTATATTTTCATGCCCTATGTCTACCTTGCAGATACCTTGTTTTGCTAGAAAGGATGTGTTGCCTTCAGTTCTTTTAAAATCCTCCCAAGGCATTTGTGGATGAGTCCTTCTCCATGGATCATTTTGGAAATCACCAAGCCTTCAAGAGGGATCACCTTCATTGATGCCTTTGCAATGTATTTTGGATGATTCTTAATGATATATATCTCTCTTTTTGGAGGTGTCATTCAAATGGTTGTGTTTGTGAGTGTGTTGTAATAATTTGTATGTGATGAGTTCGTGCTAGTTGAATAATTTGTTCGAGAGCTCTCTTTTCAACTATTGATGGTATTGTGTATGGAAAGTCTATGATGCAAAGCTGAAGAACTTCTTATATCCTTTACAAAAATTTTATAATTTTTTATTGATTATCAGATGTGTTAATGAATAACAAAGTTTTCCTTTAGAAGTATTTTTTTCTAGAGATACATGTGATAAGTTGGGTCGTGGTGGAGTGATTATTGAAGTTACTGAAGAAGATTAAATTGAGCTCTTTAGTGAACTTATATTCTTCTTTTCCTTAGTTCGGGAGGACACTTCCTTTCTAAGTGTGGGGATGTGTTGAAAGTGGAAAAAGACTGAAATTTTGACTGATTTTTATTGTTTTTGAGGTCTGAATGATTGATTTTTGATGGATTAAGAGTGATGTATGGTTGTTAATGGAAGTGTTTGAGATTGTTTTGGATGATATTGATTATGTTTTGGAAGTTCATGATGATTCTTAGTGAAAATAAGAAGCTCTGTGATATTCTGATAGGTTCTATTAAAGTTTTGATTGGTTTTTATACCCTTTGTATAGCCTTTGTTTTGTTCTGATTTTCTTCTGTATGAAGTATGGATTGATAATTGATGAAGGTTGAAATATTTTGAAAGCTTATTGAATAGTTTTTGATAGTTTGAAATGCTTTTAGTATGAGTTATGAGGATTTGATGTTCTTTGATGACCTTCTGTAACCCTCTGTAAACCTTTTGTAGAGCCTCTGTATTTGCTTTGTCTTTGTTCTGTCTCTGCTCAGTTCGTGTTTTGTACTATGCTGTAGATCTTCTGTAAGTGTTCTATAGAATGTATGTGTGACTTTGGAAAATTTTTCTAACTTTTGGAAAGGATGAATCTAAGTTCAAAAGAGCTAAAATAAATGGAAGAAGCAGCTACTGAAAACTGAAGAGAAGACTGAAGTGACAGTGACAGTAGTGAGCTATGAAGAGACACTGTAGTGGCTTTGGTGCCTCCTCACATCAGACATGCCTCTTGGGAGGTGCATCCATGATCTAAGAAGGATTATTGAGAGTCATTATTGAGTATTGTAGTAAGGAGATGATGTACTATTGAGAGAGAGAGAGAGAGATCCAAAGATAGCAAATTCTATCTAAACAGTGTAACTCTATATGAGAGATCAAGAGAGAAAACTATGAAGACATTGAAGATGAATACTATGTGATTGATTTCCATTAAAAAATGGTGTATTCTTTTATGTTCCTTGTTCAATTGAAGGATTCTGTGAAGATGTTAAAGATTATGGTTGATTCTATCAAATTCCTGGGAGATATCTACTATGATGCTGCGTGAAGAATTGCTATTTTCTTTGTTTTGGTCATCAAAAGAATAAAATAAAAGCTTTTTGATGTTACAAGATAGATTTTCTTGCAGTAGAATCCCTTTTTCCTTGGTGTCTCTCTTGGAGCTCCATAGTAATGGCTAGTTCAGTGGACTAGCTACTATTAGTAGATTGCATTGTCAAGTTCTTAAGCAGATCAAAATTGACCATGTCTTTAGTTGCCCTTTGAGCATTCACTTGTGTAGGTCGCCTCAGTTGATCTAGTCACAATAGATTGCACAAGTATATCCTTGGGCCGAGAGCTATGGGTGGTGTCATGTCCCACCTCTTGAACATTTGGAAGCTTAGCTAGAGATAGAGATAGGGATTGAGCAGCTACACTTGACAACTGCTATTTTGCTTCTTATGTTTGTTTAGGGGAATAGGGTGTAGGAGATTTGTGACTCCTAGGTGGACTTGGCATTGGCCTGGAGATTTGCTTGCGGCTATTAGGCAATTCTACCATTTGCTATGTTGAGCAATCATCCTTATCATGAGCAGTGTTGTGCCTATGATGCTCATTATCATCTTGGAAAGTCAAAGGCTCCTTGGGCACTGATGGTATTTGTGCACACTCAATGGTTACATCTGATGTCCTCTTGTGAAGCACGCTAGGTCTGAGGATGTACCTTTCGAATAGTCATGTTTGGTTTCTTGCCTCGATACTTGGATTTTTGTTTAGATTTCCTCTTACACTTCTTTTCTTTTGATGCGATCTGGCCTTCTGCTGATAGGGGAGGTTTAGAGGGGTTTTGGTACCCACATCCATTGATTACCTATGTAATACCCTCATGCACGTAGCAACGCTTTGGTTATCCATTGTGGCATTGTGTTGGCTCTCCAACGATACTTTCATCTATAAGTCTTGGGCTTCTTTTGTGGTCTTCTATGATATTTGTAAGTCCAAAGCCTGTCCTTGGCATTATCTCATGACCTTCTTGTTTCAAGCATGGCCTCGCTCACTAGTTCTCTCTGTTCAACATGCACTTGTATAAACTCTTTCAACAAGTCCTTGCTCTTGTTACTAGGCTTGCCTGGTATGTCAAAATGTTCCTTGTTTTTCCCTCAAGGTTTGATGAGGTCACCCTTACTAAAGGTTGTGATTATCCTCACACATGGTAGTGTGAAGTGTATCATCTGTGCTACATAATTAGTCTCACACTTCATCACCCTTTTGAAGGGTCTTCCTAGGAGGATTTCCTTTTCATAATTAGCACTATTTGGAGAAACATGGAATAGAATAGGCAAGCTTTCCATTTCAATAGTTACAATGATTTTGCACTTTCCTATAAGTGCTTGTGAGTTTCCCTCGTAAGGACTAAGAGTTGCATTAGTCGGTGTGAGCTCTAGTTGGTCTAATAGGGTCCATGCTTCATAGGTCAAGATATTAAAATTTGCTCCTTCATTGATGAGAGTATCAACACTATGCTCTCTTTTAGTGGTAAGTTTGACCCTAAGATAAGCAAGCAGTACTATGTCTTCATTTTCCAAGACTTTGCTTATAAATTTAAGCCTTCTCATACATGCCTTTAAGTCCTCAACTACACAACTAGATGTGGATTCTCCACTGATGTCTTGGGTCATCTATGCAATGCCATTCAAGGTGCAAATATCGTCAGGACTGTCATGTCTAGTCATCCTCACAGTTGTAGCTTGATATTGTCGCATTCCACTTTGACTAGATGCAGTTTGAATGCAACACATACGTGTTTTTGTGGTGTGGCATTTTTTTCCTTGTTAGCTAGATTGGCCCATTGAGGTTAGAGTCTATGTTTGTCCTTGTTCGGGTATGGGCTTTCAGTTGTTGTTCTGCAAGTGAGAATCTATGCTTGTGTAGAGCCATTACTACACTAGGATCTAATTTGGAGGACCTGTCATGGCATGTGTTTTCTCTCAAGCCTACTTGGGGGAGGTTGTGGGGGTCTGAGGGGGGCAAATCCCCCTAGCCTGCAAAGCCATTATGCTAAACACCATGCGTGATTTGAAGGACCGTCGTTCGTAGTCAAGTTGTAAACTACTTGCTGTAGGTTTCAACCCAATGATAGATCTATAATGTGCTTATAGCTCAACATGGCCTCTGAGTCGATTTTGGGGTCTATAGGTTAAATATTTGAAAAAATCCAAATTCAGCCCATCAAATCCAAATTGTAGCGATCGAATGTCTAATTCAGCCCATTTGAATGGCCGAGGGCTGAATGCAATTGGTCCGAATGTCAAATTTGATTAGTTTGAATGTGGTTGTTTGAGGGCCAGTAATGGGCCAAATTGACAGGCCGAGGGCTAAGTTGTTCATCTGAATGGGTTCGGGCCGAACAGCCAAGGGCCGAGTCAGGTGGGCCAAGTGCAAAGTTGGTCTGAATGGTGAATTCAGCTGGGTTGAATGTCAGCTTGTCTAAGTGGGGTTGGGCTGAGGGCTAGGTTGAGGGCCGAATTTTCAAGTGTCCCAATAACATGGGCCAAATGGTTGATTTGGCTAGGTCAAGTCCTAAGCGTCCGAATGGTGGTGGGCCAAATGGCCGAAAACAAGAGGGCCAAGGTCCAATTTTGGGACTCGACCCAAATTTGCCGTCACTTGGACGAGTCGAATGCGGCGCGATTTTGGCCGACACAATAATAAATTGCTCAAATCACACGATTTAGGTCACGGTATACCCCACGCACCTTCAAATCAAAGTAATGGGTAGAAGGGAAGAGTTGTATATACCTGGAATAGCGAATAAACCCCAAAATGCAAATCGACAAACAAATCAAACCCTCTTGCCCTGTTATGACAGTAGAAATCCTAATGCTTGTTTTTCTCTTTTTTTTTGTTTTTCCTATCCTAATGCATCCAAATCATAAAGAAACACCTACATTACTCGAATCTACTTTTCCAAATCCAAAAAACCAAAAACTTATTTGCTAAGAAGATCGAATACCTCTTCAAACACCCTCGCTCCCTACCTATCTACCGCAAGTACCAGTTCGAGGATGAAACCCTTCCATCAATGCTCGATTTGAAGCACGCAAGTGCTCAAGCTTGAATCCGTTGGTCTCAGAAATGGAACCAAAATGTAGAGGCGATCAATTGCCAAGACCCATGGACTGCTTATTGTTCAAGTGTTCCAAGCTAAGCACTAATGACTATCTCTCACATAGCCGACGTGCTATCCATCTCTACGAGTGTAGTGAGATTACCTCCATGTCCGATCGAGTTGCCTCCTCTCCCGAGCACTCCAATAGCTCCACGATCCAAGTGCAAGCTTCATGCGAGCTCCATCCTCAAGCTCCACAAACCCTAAATATCTTATTGGTCGGGGCCCTTTTTTTCATTGTCCTCCTTATCTTCCTAACTTCCTTTCTACCACCCATCTACTTTTACAATTTGCATGGGTGAGAGCCCGACACTCTTAAAATAAATCCTGGTGTGCCTTGCGCTCTTTTACAAAAGTATTGACTTGCGATTTTTCTTGTGCGCCTTTCTTCTTGATTTAGGACTTTTTTGCACTTCTTGTGTTTCCATATTTTTCTTGGAGCACCTTTGTGAAGCATTTCACTTTTGCCTTGGCCATGTCTTCTACTTTAGATTTTTCAGATTTTCCACCTTGTTCGTCTGAGGATTAACAGGTTTGGGTAGTTGGTTGAGATATGTCCATTTTCCCCACATCTGTAACACTCGACTTTTGATCTCTAACCACCGCTAGACTTTCGTTCTCTACAACTTTAAGAGGGAAACCTCCTTGGGCCAAAATTAGGAGCAAACTCCCTTAGCTTTGATCCAATATCCTGAGTTGTCATCTTTGATTCCAACAAGTTGAATCTTGCTTCTTTATCTTTCTTTCTTCTTTCATGCATCTCCTTCAGAGAGAAAATATCCTTTGTATGGTTCTTCTTCAAAAAGTATGAACAGAAGGCTCCATGGATAGTTGGTTTTTGATTACATTCAGTGTGACTAAAGGTCCCTCTTGATGCCACTTTATGCACCATGTATTAGATCGCATCACATCTCTTTCAATTCTTGCCGCAGAAGTGGATATGTTGCTTGTATTCACCTTCAGCATCTATAGCTGTTCTATAATCACATCCATCAACTATTTCTTGATGCTTGCAACTGAATTGGACAGGTAATCCTTCAAATTTTCACCTCCTAGACTACTTGTAGCAGGGTTTTGGGAAGCTTCTATAATTACTGCATAAACTTGTTGAGTTCATCTAGAGGATCCTCTGTTTTGGTTCTGATTCAAGCTCTTGTTGATGACTTGGGGTTGTTAGTTCCAATTGGTAGGATTCCACTATTGTTGTTGGATCACCATTAGGGGAACTGTTTGAGGCCACTGTTGTTGTGGATGAACCATCATTTGAGGCACTATCATCTATGACCACTATGGATTTGTTACATTGTACACAACAATATAGCTTGCATCTGGGGGTATGGGTAGGGAAATGTCCCTGGGACTATATTTGGTGGGTATATCATTCTTGGCATGTGAGGAGGTAGGATTCCTCTTCCTAAGTTCATCGACAGCCTTGCTTTAACTTCATCAT
Source organism: Lygodium microphyllum (assembly GCF_053477565.2). NCBI lineage: Eukaryota > Viridiplantae > Streptophyta > Polypodiopsida > Schizaeales > Lygodiaceae > Lygodium > Lygodium microphyllum. The sequence goes on from NC_141139.1 coordinate 11,011,693, forward strand.
GCAATCTTCCACCTTCCACTACAACTTGCAGTAGGTTAATTGTTCTTCTCAATTCTACAAACATACGAAATTTTGGTTGTAGGCCTCTAAGAAAAACTCCCTTCAGGATGCCTTCATCCAAGTGATGGTTAGTCTATCTCTTCAATATGGATACTATTCTAGAGACATATTCTTCCACTGATTCACTAGAGGACTGAATTAAGTTCATGAACTCCTCTCACATTCACTCTTCAAAATCTTCACACCTAAATTTAGCGAGGCATGCCAATTTTAGGTCATCCCATGTGCCAAAATTTCATACTGCTTGCCTCTCATACCACTGAAACACCATGCCTTTGAAAGTGGCGGGGCATATCACCAACCAATACTCAGGGGTTTTGGCATTGTTAGCTACACACACTACCATGAACTCTGCTACATGAAGATCGGGGTCTTCATTGTACTCTCCCTTAAAGATGGGCAACAAGACCACATTCGTTGGCATGTCATCGATATTACCAAGATTAATCTGATTAGGAAGGGACATGGGGACTTTTTTAAAGAGTGTCGTTAGGGCATCAAAGGATACTTCAACTTTGATTTTTGCCTTCTCTCTTCTCGCTTGCCTATGGACTCGTTCTAATGCTTGCCTCTTGATTGCATCATTCATCAGGAAGTTAGCTCCATTTAGGTGGACTATACTCCACAAAACAAAATCGGAGAGGCTTCAGGCTTTGGAGGACTCTCTTGCCAAAATTTCTTCTACTTTCTTCTTTTCAAGATCTCTGAATTCAGCTTTCATTCAACTATAAAGGGGAAGATATGCAATTCTGAAGGTATCAAAGCTCATTCTTCTGAGCATCGTTATGGTGTCATCATCATAATAATGCTAGTTTTTCTGATGGTTTTAGCAACATATGTTGTGAAGAACACTATGTCCACCAACTTCCAGTGGGTTGCTAATTGGACAAACAAAAGGTTGCCAGTGCACTATGCATCCCATGTATCCTGCTATTGAGCATCCATGGATAGATTCCAACTCTTTTCCTTCTTATTCTTGTGAACCTCTACTAGCCACGACTCGTGAAGCTTCTTCACAATTTTCCACTTGATAATGTCTGGAAACTCATCAACGAATGCTCCATCTTCCATAGATGGTCATTCTCTTTTTTTCTACACTTCAATTTTCTCCCATATAATTTGCCACCAAGAAGCATGTCTCTGTTGCTTCAACAAGGAGGGTAAATAGTCCACCACATAGAGCCTAGATCATGATGGTAATATGTTTTCGCCATTGTGGGATGAAATTCTTGTAGAAAGTTTCTTTGACAATGAGAATTTCCAATTTTTCAATGGTAGAAGGAACTTTGCAAGGATCCATCGAATTCTTCCCCTCTCAGAAATACCATTTCCTTCATTTTTAGCCTCTTTGAATGCTTGTTTATGGCAATTTTTCTCGGCTACGCACCAAAAACATGGAGCCCCAAGAAAAACACCAAGAAAATGGGGAATCTACTACAAGAAAATCTATATTGTATAATCAATAAACATATTTTTCATATTTGTCATAATAAGGAAAAGAACACCAAGAATAAGAAATCTTCACACAGCTTCCTAGAAACAATTCTTCCATAGCTTTTACTTGAATAAAATTGATTATGCTCTTCATATTCTTCATAGAATTCATCAAAAGACTACAAAGATATAAGAGGATACACCACTTTGAATGGAAATCATCACATAGTATTCTTCTCACAATCTCTTACTCATAGATACATTGTTTTGTATAGATTTGGCTATCACACACACACACACACATACACCTACACACACACACACACTCTCTCTCTCTCTCTCTCTCTCTCTCTCTCTCTCTCTCATATATTATCTCTCTCATTAGTACAATGGAATCATCAAGAATAATCATCCATAACCCCTCTTTGGTCATGGATACCCCTCCCAAGAGTTATGTCTGATATGAAAGGTCACCAGGACCACTACAGTGTCCCTTCGTAGCTTAATAGTGTCACTGTCACTTCACTCTTTACTTGAGTCTTTAGTAGCTATTTCTTCAACTCCATTTGCTTCTAAAGTTCTTCAAATCATGTATATAGTTGGATCCTCTTTTTGTTCTTCAAATTCAACCCTTGTAATGATAATTTTTCATTCATTTCCCATTTGTAAAGCTGTAAAACAGAGTAGTACTCTGTTCTATCCATCTCTTCTTTAGTTCTTTCTAGGTTTGTTTTTTAGGACAAAAAATTTTGGGAAGGGATGGATTGTAAGAAGCTGGGAATAGTTAGAATGTTAATAATATGCCATGTCACATAGACATTGGTATATAAGGAGAGAAGTTGTAATTTTTCAGATCTTTTTGACAAATCAATACATTTACAATCTTTCTCTCCCTTCTTGCTTTAAGCTTCCATGGCTTCTTCATCTTTCATGTCTTTCTCTCTCCAATTCTAGTCTTTCTCTCTCCTCGTCACTCTTATTCTCTCTCTCCCTGCAGTCTTTCTCTCTCCTCTTTCTCTCTCCCTGGTTCTCTCCCTGACAGAAAATAGTTTTTAAAAACGATAATAATGAAATAGAAATATTCTTTACACTACAACTCAAAATGAATTTGGTAAATATTTAGAAGTTAAATTTTGGCTTGCATGCAAAATAAAAGAATTTTAAGCGACCAAATCTTGGATTTGATTACAAAGTTCAAGTTCTAGCTAGGTCTTTATAGGAGGCATTTCTATTATGCATGCCTCTATGGTGCACTTGGGGCTCACGCAATAAGATGTGTAGGTTATGGAGGAGGATTTGGATCTACTTGTGATGATCTATATATCATATGTGGTGTAAGAGCATTTTTTTCTTCTCAGCATGTAAAATATTGCTAAAAATACAAGACATTATAGTGGCAAGTAATATGTCACCAACCATAATGTATGCAAGTATAATCCCCTCCATCTACCAAAAAAACAAAAGGAATATAATTAAAATAAGACACAAAAATTTTTATAAATTCATTTGTAAAAATAGAAATAGATGATAGAGAATAAAACCTTGTCCATAAAGGTGTTGTATTTATGAAAAATCCTCTGCAAAACTCCACATAAATCTTTCAAAGGACTCTACATATAAAAAACGTCACAAAAAATAGTATTACTAAAAGAAGAAGGAAATAAGGCTTGGGTGTTTACTAACACTAGAAATAATTTGTGTAAGTACAACTTACCTGCTTGCTTAGATGTGTAAAATGTTGAAGGAACCCTTTGCAAAGATGAATAGAAAACCCTTACACATTTACTAACATGAGGAAGGGAGTGTGTGATTATAACTTATCCACCTACTTATATGCCTTGGCAAATGCTTCCTATATTGCAAAATCTAATCCAAATTTGCAAAAAGAAAATCCTAAAACCCTAAATCTACAACATTATTGAAAAAAAAAACATTTATGCAAGGAGGATGAATCCATGTTAACATTACAAAAGTAAATAAGTGGAAGAAGGGAAATGCTACTTGTAGTATCCTCTCCTAATTTAAGAGTATGGAGTTTCTCTCTCTTCTTCAATCTTTGAAAATAACATAAATAAGAAGAGGAGGAATGAGAAGAAGAAGATCAAGAAGATAAAGAGAGATGAAGAGGAGGAGAGGAAGAAGAGAAAAACAAACTCACCTTTGTGTGTGGAGAAGAAAAGTGGACGAGGGAAAAAATGCGCTCCTTCCATAATGTCTCTCCTCCATGATATCTCCCACATGGGAGCTCTTAATGTTGTCTTGTGTCTCATCAATCACGTAGTAAAAGCACTCAACCCTTTCTTCATTATAGTTTAAAAGAAGGTTGAAATGAAACATTGATAGGCTCAAATATTTGTGCATGTCCTAACATGTTTGTAACTACATGAATACATTATTATATTGAAGTGTTAAACAACATGTTCATAAGGGCACAAAACACATTTTTAAACACATTAATAAGCGATTAGTTACACAGTTGCCTTTACAAAGTGTATAATAGAGGATTGATAACAAGCTTCAATACAAGGTATAAAATTCTAGTGTTACTCGCATTTATGGAGCACATCTATAAGTGTTATTGATAGAAAGGTCAACTATCCATAAGATTAGTGATGACCCAAATCTTACACACACAAATATAGGCATGTTAAATGGCATCGTATGTCATATTCTCTAAATATTGTTCATATGCATGTTGATTAATGCCATGTATGGTGGTGGCACACATATTAGGGAACTTACGTTATGCTGTACATTGAGAAAATATCATGCCAAACTTTCTAGCTAGGGGAGAACCATCCAAGAATAAGTATCATTAATTGGAGTCTCATATAGAAGCAAACTTGAATACTGATTGTTAGCTCATAAAGTACTAGATTTTGAACATTTTTGAAAGCTTGTATTTTTTTTCATTTAGTTTTAGTTCAAAGTTATGCATGACATTGTTTTAGTTTATGTTTGAATTAGCTAATATGAATCCCTACGTTTGTTTGATATCATTTTATTTACTGTTTAAATTGGCTAATATGAATTTAACTTTTTTTCTTGAACATTTTATGAGTTTTTGTTTTAATTTATTAAAATTAAGTAAGTGTAAAAATTATTAAACTTAGAATTCTCAAATACCTACTTGTAATTTTGGTGCTATTCACATTTACTGATCACATTTACAAGTGTTGTTAATAGAAAGGTTGATTATCTATGAGCTCAATGAGGACCAACATCTCAAATGAGTTCTAAGTTCTAGCCCCAGTTCTTAACACTTATATTAGTCTAGGGTTTAAGTTTCAAGGTAAATATGAAACCCTAAATCCTAAACCAGTTATACTCAAGCAAGATTACTCACTTCATTAACCAACAATTACCGATTAAACTTGAGAGAACATTGAGTTGCAAAATATTTTATTGCACATTAACCCAATTTGACTAGAGGACCGATGACAAGCTTCAATATGAGGTAGTAAATTCTAGCACTATCTATATTTATAGAGCATTATGTTTATAAGCATTGTTGATAGAAGGGCCAATTGTCCATAAGCTCAATGAGGACCCATAGGTCTAGCCTAAGTCCTTAACACTTACATTGGTTTAAGATCTAGGGGGTTTTAGGGCTCAAGGTGTCAAGGAGAGGACTGGAAGGGAGAAATAGGTGAGAGAAGACTCTAGAAGAGAGATGAGTGCAAGAGAGACAGAGAGAGGAGAGAGAAAGACTAGAAAAAGAGAGAGAAAGATAGAAAAAGAAGAGAAGCCATAGAAACTATGAACAAGGAGGTGAGATAAGAGACAATAATATATTAATGTTGCAAAAGATGTGAAATTACATCTCTCTCTCTTGTATACCGATATCAATGTGACAAGTTATTATTATTATTTCTATACTAAACATCTCTTCTTCCCATATTTTTACAATCCATCCCATCCCAAAGGTTTTTTCCCACTAAAAATAAACTTACAAAAGCTAAAAAGGAAGGATCAAACAGAGTACTACTTTGTTTTCAGCTAGATACAGTAGGAAAATGAATTAAAGATTGAAGAAATATGGATTGAAATGAAGGAAGAAAAGTAAGCCTCGACTATATACATGATCATGAGTTCTTCAAGAGAGTTTTGAGGCTTAAAGTATTCAAGAAATAGACTCAAAACAAAGAAGATAGCTTGCTGAAAGAAAATACCCTGCTAAATAAAATCTGCCATAACTTCCAATATAAGTATCCAAATGAAGTGTGTGATATGCCAAACATAGCTCTTGAAGAGTACTTTGAGCCTGTGTAGATAGCATAATTCTAAAACTAATGCAAAATAAAAATTATCCAAATGAAGTGTGTGATATGCCAAAACATAGCTCTTGAAGAGTACTTTGAGCATGTGTAGATAGCATAATTCTAAACATTATGCAAAATAAAAATTATTCTAAAACAAACTACTGTCACGAACTTATCTATACCATAACTTGCTCCATAGTTATTATGCTTTGGCCACCAATGTTTTTGGTAAATAAGGAAACTCATCTAATATTGATTTGGGTCTCCAAGAGGCTTCTTCAGGTGGTAAGCCTCTCCATCTAATCAAATATTCAATGATAGAGCGAGAGAAAAGCTTCTTCTCATGTTGACCTATGATAACCTTGGGGATGTACTGAATGTGACCTTCTTTATCTATAGGTGGTAGCTCATCAATTGTATCCACAAGAGCACCATATAAAGACTTGAGTTGACTAACATCGAATACATTATGAATCTTAATGGAAGAGGGTAGTTTAAATCCAAATCCCAAGTCTCTAATGTGCTTTCGGATCTTGTAGGGTCTATAAACCTCTAAGAAAGCTTGTTACTCGATCCATTCTTCAAGGTAGAGTAAGGAGACTTGGGCACTTTCAACAAAACTAATTCTCCTTCTTGGAACTCTAAGGGTCGTCTCTTCTCATCTGCATACATCTTCATCTGATCTTGGGTCTTCCTAAGATCCATCTTACATTGTTGAAAAAGGGTCTGCATTCTTTCCAATTCTTCTTTCGGATGATGATTGGTTTTCTCATTTAAAACGGTTGTAAATAAGGGCACCTTATAACCATACATAGCATCTAAGTGCCAAACTCCAATACTAATATGAGTGGAAATCTTGTAGGCAAACTTAGCCAAGTGCAACCAAGAATCCCATGAATGTTGCACATCATGACAAAAATGACAGAGGTAAGTCTCCATCCACTTGTTTACCCTTTCTGTTTATCTATCAGTTTGTGGATGATCGATTGTGTAGAAGGAGCCAATTTAGTAGCCATGGATATAAATACTACCTACCAATAGGTACTTATGAATTTTGAATCTCTGTCATCAACAATCACATGTGGTAATCCATGTAATCTAAAAACTGCTCCATAAAGTGATTGGCCACCTATGATGGTTGGAATGAAATGGGTTGCCTTGGTGAGTCTATCCACCACCACATATATACTATTCCATCCCTTTTTGGTAGTAAAAAATTTAGTAATAAAGTCCATGGCAATGTGCGCCCATTTTCCCATAGGAATATGTAATGGATGCAACAAACCACTTGGCCTATGGGTGATATCCTTATTCTGCTACTAGTCACAAGGCATGGATGTCATGGCAAAATCTTTAACATCTTTCCATAGTCCTTTCCAATATAATCTTTTCTTAATCTTATCATAGGTTTTAAAAACTCTAAGAGTCTAGCTAAAGGTGAAGAATGCAACTAGATTAGGCCATTTCAAAGTTGATGATGTGAGATTCTCTCCATGAGACCTTATTGTAATTTCTAAAAAACATGATTCAACTCTTCATCCAAAAGATAGGCTTTCTCTAATTCTTCAATCCAGTCACTATGTAGCTCAGTCGTCATTGAGCTGAAACTTTACATGCCCACATATGAGAAAAATAATCAGCCACTACATTGTCTTTTCCCCTCATATGAGTGATGTCAAAATCATAATTTTGCAGAGTAGCTATCTAGTTATGCTGCTTAGGAGTAAGATTGGAGTGTGTGAATAGATACTTGAGGACCTATAATCACTTTGAACTCTAAATCAACTATCATACAAATAATGGTGCCATTTCTTTATCACATATAAGATAGCCAACATCTCTTGGTCATAAAAACTCATAGTCGTTTTCTTATTTGTAAGCTTGCAACTTTCAAAAGTAATCACTCCATGCTCCTCTAATAGAACAACCCCTATGCCTTAGCCACTAGCATCACATTGTATAATAAACTCCTTTAAAAAAAATGGGCATACTAGAATAGGAGCAAAAGTAAGACGCTCCTTTAACTGGGTGGTTGAAGCTACTATCCACCACAAGTGCATCCAAAAACAAAGCTTCCTTCTTCAACATGTTAGTCAAAGGAGTTTCAATAGCCATAAAATGCTTAGTGATTTGGTGATAAAATGAGGATAGACCAAGAAACCCTCTACGTGATGTAGTGGTAGTAGGTGTTGTCTAATCCTTAACACAGTCCACCTTCTTTGGTAAGTTTGGATCCCTTTTTCAGTAACAATATGGCCCAAGTACTCTACCTCATTGTGCATGAAAGATCATTTCTTCTCCTTAGCAAAAGGTGTGTGATGCCTCAATATATCAAAGAATTTCCTCATATGTGATAAATGGTCCTAAAGGGTCTTACTATAAATCAAAGTGTCATCAAAGAAGACTAGGACAGACTGAAAGAGAAAAGGCTACAAAATCTTGTTCATAAAACTCACGAAGGTAGTTGGAGCATTAATAAGACCAAATAGCATCACTAGAAAATGGTATAGCCCTCAATCATATTCCTAAAAGCAGTCTTATTTGCATCACTCTCTAGCATACGAATCTCATGATACCTTGACCTAAAGTGAATCTTTGTATAGCCCTTAATTAGTCCTAAAGGTATTCTTGATTGCATCACTCTCTCGCATACGGATTTGATGATACCCTGATGTCAAGTCAATCTTTGTAAAGAATCTAGTCCCCTTGACTTCATCAAGCAAGTCATCAATTCTAGGTATTGGGCACTTGTTCTTCACTATGATCTTGTTTAGATCCTCATAGTCAAGACACATCTTGAAGGATCCATCTTTCTTCTTCACTAACAAGATCGGAGATGTAAAAGGTGAAGAACTGGGTTCAATAAATATCATTCCAAGAAGCTCCTTGATTTTCTTGACTCCTTCTTTACGCTCACACTTAGACAATCTATAGGGTGACTTATTAATTGGCATTGATTTAGCTCCAATTTGATAGGGTGATCTATTGCTCGCTTAGGAGGCAATGAAGTGGGTACTTCTAACAAATCCTTGTACTCCTCAAGAAGAGCTTTCAAAGCTAGATTATTTGCTCAATGTTTGGACTAATCTTCAACCTCTTTATTCAACTATAGATCCACTCTCCTTGCAAGAACCATCTCTCTGATAAAGTGTTAGTGTACGTCAATGTGTTTAGTCCTAGCATGGTATACTAGATTCATTGCCAGGAGTACACTACCGAGAGTGTCGCATAACAAGGTCACTAGATCATCCACATGTATGTCTAAATCAGCCATAAGCTTAAGCAGCCAAGCAAGCTCAGATGCTACCAATGCACCATCCATGTACTAGGTCTCAGTACTAGAAAATGCAACCATAGGTTGCTTCTTATTGCTCCAACTGATCATTCCACTTCCAAAGCCAAAAGCATAACCACTCGTAGATTTACGATCATATGAGCATCTTACCCAATCTACATCTATCTAGCCAACTAGTGTCAAGGGCTTGTCATTCACATAGAACATCCCATAATCTACAGTGGACTTAACATATCTCATAATCCACCTAACAACATCCAAATGTGGCTTTCTGGGCTTATCCATGAACTGACTTATGAGCCCAACTGCATAACTCAAGTCCGGCCTAGTGATAGTCAAGTAGATCAGACTACCAACCATCTGCCTGTACATAGTCACATCATCAATTTCAGCTCCAGTGCTAATGTCCAACTTGACATTCTAATCAAGAGGTGTATCTAGTGATTTACATTCAGCCATGCCATATTTCTTCATCATTTCAATGGCATAGTGTTTCTTGTCAGCCATAAACCATTTTCAGCTTTGATCTCCTCAATACCCAAGAAATACTTCAATTTACCTAAGTTTTTCATGTCAAATTTAGATTTCATCATCTGCATAACATGCTGTATCCCCAAGTCATCATCACTTCTGATTATCAAGTCATCAACATAGATGACTAGAACTATTGCCTTTTTCATAAACAAACTACGATTAGCCCAGCCACCAATAGTAAATCCCAAACTCTGCAAGTAATTACTAATCTTTGCATGCCAGGTTCTCAAAGCCCGCTTCAGCCCATACAACACTTTTTGTAGCTTACATACATAATGCTGAAAATCACGGTGTACATACCTTTCGAGGGATGATCCATATAAACATCCTCTTCCAAGTCACCATTGAGGAAAGCATTCTTCACATCCATCTATTGTAATTTCAAACCTTTAGCAGTAGCCAATGCGATCACTATTCTTGTGGTTGCCATCTTGGCAATAGGGCTGAATGTTTCCACATAGTCTAACCCATGCTATTGGGCATATCCCTTTCCAACCAGCATGGCTTTGTACCTCTCTATAGTGCCATCCAACTTGTATGTAATCTTGTAGAGCCATTTACAGTCAATGATCTTCTTTCCTTCTCACAGTGACACAAGATCCCAAGTACTATTTTCATCAAAAGCATCTATCTCCTCATCCATAGCCGTGCACCAATTTTTATCCATCACTGCTTTAGTAAATGTAGCAGGCTCTTTGACCTCTATCACCTTATTCATATAAGCAAAATGCTTTGTAGAAAAATCACTGTAAGTTAGCCTATTCACAATGTACATGACTCTCTATAATCGTCTAAGCTATGGTGCACTACTCGATTCCCCTCTCTCATGAGGCGAAATGTATCTGCTTTGCCTAATGCCAAGCATACACATTGTCAAAATACCAAGCTCACTGTCTAGACTATCAGCTGAGTCATAACCTGAAGTGCCAGGTGTCATCACACCAGATGCATATTCAGAAGCTTTTTCTTTCCCTTTGCTGTCCATCACATCACATCTCCCCCTCACTGACATATGGGTGTCAATGGATGCTGAGCCCGAGCTCTGTAATCTCCCTATTCATGGAGTTATTGTCGAACTGCTAGAACCTGTCAAAGCAGTACTCTGTTGCAAATCAAATATAGATACATATTTAGAAGGCATATCTGATGGGCAGTGCAACCGGTGATGCATACCAAGAGGCCATCTCATCAAAGATGACATCTCTGCTCACTAATGTATCACGAGTAGAGGGATCATAGCATTTGCATGCCTTCTTCTCTTGTGAATATCCAATAAAGACACACTTATGTGCTTTCGGATCCAAATTTTGTTATGTGTACATAAGCAAGATAGCCAAATACTTGCATGTGATTGACATCAAGCTTGTAGCCATACAATTTCTCAAATGGTGTCATCTCATGAATATCTGTAGTGGAAGTCCTATTCAAGATATACATGGCTTTCATAACAACCTTAGCCTAATAATGGAGTGGCATAATCTTCTGATTCATCATTGCTCGAGCAGCTTCCATCAATACCCTATTCTTCCATTTAGCTACCCCATTCTACTAACGAGTATAACTGCAAGTAAGCTGCCTACGTATGTCATTTTCAACCAAAAAACTACCAAACTCATTTAACACATACTCCCCAATGCAATCATATCTCAAGCAAGAGATGCAATAATCAAATTCATTTTCAATCTACTTTTTAAATTGCTAAAAAAACAACAAACACCTCATCCTTTGTTCTTAAGATATAAACCCAAGTATAGCAGCTATAATCATCAATAAATGTCACATAGTACCTAGAGACTCCTATGGATGCATTATGGAATGGCCCCCACACATCAGAATGAACTAATTGCAATGGTCATGTAATATTTCTTACATGCATGTGACAAATGGCAACCTCGACTATTTACCAAATTGGCAAGCACCGCAGACATGACCAATATCTATATATTGAAACTTGGGTAAACCTGTCACAAGTTATTTCTTCTACATCATTTGCAGCCACTGAAGATTAACATGTCCCACTCTCTTATGTCATATTTCCAAGTGTGTAACTATGCTAGAACCATGGGCAAACATTGCTGATTTCAATTGTGGAAAAGTGGCATCAAGAGTAAACATCCTGCCATTTCTATGATTGTGAGCAATCAATTTGCAACCATTACCAAAATCCTCAATGAAGCATCCATGCTTGTTAAATCGGACTTGCAAATTCTACTCAGTCATCTAAACCACCGATAATAAATTTTTAGTAATTGATGGGATATGCAAGTAGTACATCATGTAAGCTCTTCCTACCATCATGGATTACCAAGGGTACTTTGCATTTATGTTCTATGCTATGCTACATGTCATCCCTTCTGCATGCATTGCCATTCTTGTTAGGTACCATATCTGTAAACTAGTTATCATGAGGTTTCATATGATTCGATGCCCCCGAATCAATGTACCAAATTGCATCCTCATGAGAATTCCTAGCAGCCATGTCTTTCACATATGTCATGGCAAACAATCTATCCCTAGATGCATCTTCTACGTGACTCAACAAAGCATAATGTACATGCTATTTACCTCTTTGATTGCCCTGCTTCTTCCAGCTGTCCTTGGAAATATGACTGTACTTCCACAATATTGACAATCCTTATCCTTATTAGGATTGTCAAATGGGCGCTATTGCTTCCCCCAGGAGCCTCTACCTCGGCAAATAATCTATCCTCATATACATCTTCTGCCTAACTCAACAATGCATAATGTCCATGTTGTTTTCCTCTTTGATTGCCCTGCTTCTTCCAGCAGTCCTTGGAAATATGACTGTACTTTCCACAATAGTGACAATCCTTATCCTTATTAGGATTGTCAAATGGGCGCTAGTGCTGCCCCAAGTGCTTCTATCTCTAGGGCTAGATGTCCACTTGCCTCTAAAATTTCCATCTCCTCGTGCATTTGAACCCTCCTGGTTATTATTTCCATATGAGACATTCTACTAGCCTCCTCTACCAAAACCATAATGTCTACCACGGTTGCCATGGCCACATTGATTCAAATAAAGGACAACATCCTTGTTCTTTTGGAGGTGCTAGAACCTGTAGCCAAACCCAATTTAACTTCCTCATGAATGAGCAATGCAACAAGCTTAGTAAAATCTGGCATTGTATCCCACACAGATATGGAGGTATCGAATGACTTATATTCAAGCCCCAAACCATTTAATATCACTGCAACCATGTCTTCATTCGCAACCTGTGTGCCAATGGATGCCAGCTGATTTGCAATGGTCTTAATCTCTGTGACATAATGTTGTATAGATCCTCGAGGAAGTTACTATATGTATATCCTCTACATCACGTGTGTTAAAGGCCTATTTATAAATATCCTTATCTTTGAATTTTTCCTAAATAAAATATAACCCTTTTCTATTCAATCTGTAAATAACCCCTTTATATTACATCCTTCTATATGTAAAAAGAATGTATAAAAATGGTATTTTAAAAATACCTTATTTTGAACCCACATGATGCACACATATATTCATGAGTAACTTACTCGAGTATAGATCTTCTTTTCTGTCCATGTTGTTAAATTTCTGCTTTAACTATATCTTCCTAGCATTTGTAGTTGTGCTATAATATCTTATTAGAATGTTCCATGCATCTTCTGGTGACTTGCAATTCATGATCTGCATCACCATAGCATCCGAGATACTTAGAGACAACCAATGTAAAACCCTATGAGCTCTTTCTGTCCAAGCTTAGTGTGCTCATCTTTGATTACCTGTAGGCATCTCTGGGAGCTCGGGTTCCAGCTTCTGCTCTCCAGTCAACAACTCTCAGTATCCTTTACCTATCAAGAAGTTCTCCATGCGGAACTTCCGTATGGCATAATTGTTACTATCAAGATTTTACCCCAGTATCTGGGTTATGTTTTTGGTCCTATCTACATTAGCCATATTGTACCAGACAATATCTAGTCACTGCCTGACTTCCTACAAGGTCAACTAGTCTAACTGACTAACTACAGTATTTGACCATTTATGAAAATTTTTCGGAACAAATTCACTACTAAAAGCAAAGTATTTCAGCCCCTTAACATCTCAATTCCATCCATAAAAATGTGGCATAACTGGTAGGTACATCAATCAACACATAGACCATATAGGTGTGTTAACATGGTCTCATGCAACCTTACTGCACTCAAGCAAACATGCAGTCTGAAATTTCCAGACTATCGATAACCAGCAGCTAATTCATAGCCAAAACTAAAGTTTATACATGCCATACCTGCTTCAAAAATTCCTAGACATCTGCTAGTACATGTATAAGTCCATACATGATCATATGGGCACAAATTGGTACATATACATCAAGTACAAGTGGTATAAATTTGCTCACTAGTTGCAGATATCCAAGACACTGACTATCAAGGTGTACTCAAGCTCAAGAATGTCCTCAAATCACTTCATACATTTTCTACTGTGTGTGGAGGGATCCATACATGACCATACTGGCATCCATAAACTCTGTCTTCAAGGAGCAATATCATATAATACATTTACTGTTTGTAACTAGCCAAGTAGATGTCAATGCATTTGTTTCCAACTTCAACCTTTAGCATTCAGTAGCCTCCAATACTCTTCTTAATCCACCAGACATTCAGAAGACATATGCCAAGTTATACAAATGACATAAGCCTTCTAATGTCATGTATTGCTTCAATAAAAGACAATGGTTGTTGTCCACATTAAATGACAATTTTCAACCTATGAAAATTTTCTAGATCTAAGTATTTTAGCAAAAATCTCTAGCTCCAAGGCACAAAATCAAATCCTTATGTCATCCTTGCATATATTCATGTTCATGGATATGTTAGAGAGGTCCAAGCTCATGTCAGATATACATACGTGTTGTATGTTGTATGATGCTTTTGGGTATGTTACAGAGGTCCAAGCTCATGTTAGAGATAATACATGTTGTATGTTGTCTGTATATAGTAGACATTCTTCAATTCCAGACATGTAACCAGTTTTTCTATGTCATATATTATCTCCAAACTAAGCAATAGCATATCAAGACATCAAAGGACCTTCCAAGAAGCATTTCCAAGCAATATATAGCCTAGTAAGTATTTGTTGTGTTTGTTGGCAGCTAAGGAGACTCCCTCAGCATCACATGCAAACACGTAGACTAGTATGACAATCACAGCAGTAGCTCCATAATGAAATGATGACCAATGCTTGCTCTTAAGTTCTCAATAAAGCCTCCACAATGCTCTGGACAAGTCACAACAACCTCTTGAGCAATGGCAAACCAAATGATCCAATGCATACCTTCAACAACATGAACAATGCTAGTTAGCCCCTCTTGTCGAGAACCCTGAATCTTCAAGTTCCAAGTCTGCTTCACAAATGCTATCCACCACATAGCCCATTCATGGCTTTGATATCATGTTAAAAAAGAGAAATAGAGATTTGAACCAACAGAGAGGAGCAATGTGCTCTCTTCTCTTTTTTTCATTATATCACTAACTCATCTAACTGAAGTGAATACAACACACTAAGGTCTGTAAGACATTCACACCAAGTACACAAAAATTCTAAAGTCACCGACTTATTTAATGTTGGCATGTAGTACAGCTGGACAAACTAAGTGTCAAGTACACACAACCTAAAGATATTAGAGCTGATCTTGAAGTCTTAACACCCATTTACAAAGTAATTAAGTTTACTTTTGCTTCATAATTTTCAGCCAATTGTAAAGAAACTTGTGGGCATATTTAAGTGCTAATTGTTTCTTCACCATTTTTTATTTGAACTCTTATGGGCTACAATAAATCAATGGGAAGAAAATTCAATTTATATACACTGGACTTATTCACAAAATATGTGTATTGCCACTATCTATCAAGATGAACACATCCTTCCCATGAATATTACCCTTCATAAAAAGTGTATTAGGGCTCTTAGAACATGTCCAAGAATCCATGGAGATGGAACAATTAGTGGCAGCAAGGGACTCATCATGAGTTCCTCCTAGATAAAAAGGAACACTACCACCTAGATCAAAATGAAAAGTGTTCACAGGATCATAAAAGTGTTCTTGCCCAACTTCCTCCTCAACATTCTTATTTTCAGCAATAGTTACAAATACATTGACCTCATCAATGTCATCCTCCGAGTCTTCAAAGACTAACATACTATGGACCTTGGATTTTACATTTTTGTATATACACTTTATTGCATGATTAGTTGTATATTTTTCTCCACATTTAAAGCATAAGCCTTTTTCAAGCCTTTTTCTTTTCTTTCTTTGTAGAGATCCTAGAAATCTATTTGTGGATTCACATTGGTTGAAGTAGACTTAAACTTGATGTCCCCTTGTTTAAGATCCACTCTTTTTGTTGTCCTTAAATTTCCTTGAGGTCTTGAAGCATCAAAATGATGGATAAGTTGGCACTCTTAAGCTCCCAATTGGTACATGATTACTGCCATAAATATTGTCAACTTGTCCCTATTTGAAAACAATCCTTGGCTATCCATAACTAGGTTGAAATGAAGACTCTCTTATATACTTTCTTCCATAACATTCTATAAGCTCAATAGCTTTCAATAGATTAGTAGGTTTTTATGCTAGAATATTTTCCTGATAAAAAAGGTTCTAAATGATACACATACATATGGAGATTAGCCTCATTGCTAATTCTCTCTATATACATGGTAAGGTTGAGAAATTGGTTTATATAATCCCATACACTTAAGCCTTTTTTCTCTAATCCATATTGTCTCCATATTAGTTTCTCTTTTTCAAGAGAAGAAAAAAAGACTTTAGCTGTAAGTGCCTTGAGTGCATCCCAATTCTCTACAAGTATGTTTTCTTTCTTGATGTATCTCCACCAAGTATGCGCAAATACTTCCAAATGTAAAGATGTAAAATAAATATTCATATCATCAGTTCTAGGGAATATATCAAAATAGGTTTTCAATTTTGAAATCCATTCATCTAGATTGGATGGTGAAGATGATTACCCATTATACTTTGCCAAAATTATTATATCCTTCCACTCATTTTCATGCAAGGGTTGCTATCCCAAAATAGATTGCTCATGGTTAGTAGGTATTATGTAACATGTCCCCCCACTTGTACGACATGTCTTAGCAACCCATCGAGAAGGGAGTCTAGAAAGCGCCGCCTAGCACTCACAAGGAATGTCACGGGGTTTGCGATCAAGGTCTTCTCGCGTCTTCCACGAAGCGGAAGCAACTGGCCATTGCCACTTAGGACCGACCTATATCAGGGTTTTCCTAATAGTCAAGTTCCTAGAAGTAGCTAGCGTCGGGCCCCAGGAACCACTTTGCGCAGAAACATCAGGGTAGAAGCAGATTTATACTACACTTGGTTCAAGGAGAATGGGAAACGAGAGGGATGTGAAGCTCAACCTCTCTGCCCGTAAGGCATAGTCCCATTCCATTCCCCTAAAATAGCATAAATCGAGACTCTAGCTCTATAGATTCTAGGTCATTGTTACCTCGCTGTCAATTCCTTTGAGAAAAGTTCCCGGCCAAGTGGGACCACCCTTCCATAGGATGGACCTAGAGTCACGTCCACTGCACTTTTCTCAGTTTGCTTTAGTTATCTAATTACCTACCACATTTAGTTTGACATGCAAAAACAGCTTCCTTAATTAACCAAATTAATCATTGGTTCCTTCACGTAACTTAAGCACTGACACAGAAAAACAATGTCAAGCAAGTTCATTTTTCAACATTTGATCTTTATTTATCAGTCTTTGGAATACATTAAATAACCTGCCCGAAGGCTATCCCAGCAATCCTTAGGGATCGCTAATTCCAAGTTTTGCCCATTGACTAGTATATGGGCCTTGAAATCCCATCTCGAGTCACGTTGTCAAAGAGTATACTGTTCATAATATAAATCATGGGATTCTTATGAACACAAAAGAACTTCACTGGGAGTTATATGAGGAATTTGCATACAAAATTCAGACATTGTTATCCAATAGCCAACTTAGTTACATAAGTTCTTTTATATTTAGCATATAATTTTCAGTTATACCGTGTATATTGATGAAAAATAAGTCTATGGGAACCTACAACTTGGTCAGCTGGAAGTATTGACAGTCTGCAGGATAAATCACATTGATTCAAAGTGCAAAAATATGGTCACAACTCAAGAAAAATGCCAAAAGTTGCCAAAAGTCCACTAGGTTCATAGGGGACCTAAAGTAATAAACTAAAGTGACTAGCAAGTGACCTGAGTAGGTCAAAAAGTGACCTCGGCTTGATTATGGGCTGGAATTTTTTGTTTTAAAACATGGCTGAAGCTAAAATTATGCTCCTTCAATGCATTTTATGTACCATTGGCCCAAATCTTGAATGTATTTGAAGTCTATCAACATAATACTTGTCCCAAAGAGTTGAAATCCGTCTATGTACTTGAAATAAAAGCCATTAGAACTTGCATTTGATATTCATGTTTGGATTGAGAATCTGAAAATATCCTTGATGTTATGGTGTATGTATCCAGAGGCATTTGATGTAATCAAGATAGAGTTATTTATTCCATTCATGTATACTAAATACATAGAGAAAAAAAAGCTTGAATTCTTTTTCCACATCTAAATCATTTCTAAATCCTGGATCTTGTTAAACCCCAATCTATTTCCCTTTCCTAAACTTTAAATCCCATACTCCTCTTCTGCACTAAGGCCCGGTGGTAGACCTTCAGCCCTAAACATGACAACAGTGGTGAACCCGATGTGAAGGGTCCGCTGCGGAAGAAGAAGTCCAATGGGAGAGTCATCAAGTTCGGGAGGAGATGCCTTGCAACAGTTGGTTCGTCTGATGCAAGAAAGCCAACAACAATAATTGCAATTTCAGTAACAATTGCAATTGCAACAACAATGGAGACAAGAAGAAGAGCAGATTGATGTTACTGCCATTAAAGCCTTGGAAGCAGTTGGGCAAGAGCTCAAACAATTTAATGGGCAAAATGTGTCCTCTTTTAAACGCCCCTATACTGACAAGATGGTCTTCTTTGGAGTTCCTCAACATGCCTAGAGTCATTATTTTGCCCGTTGTCAAAGAGTTTACTGTTCATAATATAAATTATGGGATTCTTATGAACACAGAAGAACTTCACTGGAAGTTATATGAGGAATTTGCATACAAAATTCAGACATTGATAACCACCTTAGTTACACAAGTTCTTTTGTATTTAGCATATAATTTTCTATTATACCATGTATATTTATGAAAAATAAGTCTATGGGAACCTACAACTTGGTCAACTGGAAGTAATTGACAATCTGCAAGATAAATCACATTGATTCAGGTGTAAAAATATGGTCAGAACTCAAGAAAATTGCCAAAAGTTGCCAAAAGTCCACTAGGTTCACATGGGACCTGGAGTAATAGACTTAAGTGACCAGCAAGTGACCTCGGTAGGTCAAAAAGTGACAAAGGGCTGAGCAGGGAGCAGCCTACATTTTTCGACACAAAAAGCGGGCTGCATAGTCTGAAGCAAACTAGAGAGAGCTGGAGCTATGGTGCATGATTTGGAGCATGCAAACTGAAGATCAACAGGCCCAACTACTGAAGATGCAAACATGGTGAGAGCTCCACTTCTCTGCCCCTTTGGTCTGACGAAAATGCATGTTGAAACAGTCTATCAAAGAGGGAAATCTGAGAGAAAAGGATTCAGCCTGCTCTTATGCACGACTTCTCTCATTTTGTCTACCACAATCTTGGTCCAATGAAGCCCGTCTTGTACCCAAGTACTTGAGTGACTTTGGGGCAAGCAAAGGGTAAGCATTTTGAAGGTATATGGACTGTTATGGGCTGAAATAACCAGTCATAAACAGGGCAGCCCACTGTTATGGTCCATTTTTATGAGCAAACATGGGATTTATGTGGTTGTAATGGAAGGAAATCACCTCTTTTCATCAGGGCATTGTTCATTAATGATTAGAGGTGTTTCTTTTTGAGTTTATACACTCATTTTGAGCTTGATTATGAGTTGGAATTTTCTGTTTTAAAACAGGGCTGAAGCTAAAATTATGCTTCTTCAATTCATTTTATGTATCATCGGCCCAAATCTTGAATGCATTTAAGTCTTTTAACATAATACTTGCTCCAAAGGGTTGAAATCAATCTATGTACTTGAAATAAATGCCATTAGATCTTGCATTTGATATTCATAAATTGAATTGAGAATCTAGAAATATCCTTAATGATATGATGTATGTATCTAGAGGCATTTGATGTAATCAAGATAGACTTATTTATTCCGATCATGTATGCTAAATACATAGTGAAAAAGCTTGAACTCTTCTTCCGTACCTAAATCATTTCTAAATTCCAGATCTTAAAAAACCCCAATCTATTTTCCCTTCCTGAACCTTGAATCCTAAATTCCTCTTCTGCACTAAAGCCCCAGTGGAAGACCTTCAACCCTTAACACGACGACAGTGGTGAACCCGACGTGAAGGTCCGCTGCAGAAGAAGAAGTCCAATGGGAGAATCATCAAGTTCGGGAGGAGATGCCTTGCAATAGTTGGTTCATCTAATGCAAGAAAGCCAACAACAACAGTTGCAATTTTAGCAGCAGTTGCAATTGCAACAACTACGGAGACAAGAAGAAGACCCTCCTTGACCTGTAATCTTATGAAATGGCACATGCCACAGGATGTGCAGGTTAGGAGGGGGTGAATGTCAAAGAGTTTACTATTCATAATATAAATTATGGGATTCTTATGAACACAGAAGAACTTCACTGGAAGTTATATGAGGAATTTGCATACAAAATTCAAACATTGATAACCACCTTAGTTACACAATTTTTTTTGTATTTAGCATATAATTTTCAGTTATACCATGTATATTTATGAAAAATAAGTCTATGGGAACCTACAACCTGGTCAACTGGAAGTAATTGACAATCCGCAGGATAAATCACATTGATTCAGGTGTAAAAATATGGTCAGAACTCAAGAAAATTTCCAAAAGTTGCCAAAAGTCCACTAGGTTCACATGGGACCTGGAGTAATAGACTTAAGTGACCAGCAAGTGACCTGGGTAGGTCAAAAAGTGACCAAGGGCTGAGCAGGGAGCAGCCCGCATTTTTCAGCGCAAAAAGCGGGTTGCACAGTCTAAACTAAACTGGAGAGAGCTGGAGCTATGGTGCATGATTTGGAGCATGCAAACTGAAGATCAACAGGCCCAACTACTGAAGATGAAAACATGGTGAGAGCTCCACTTCTCTGCCCCTTTGGTCTAACAAAAATGCATGCTGAAACAGTCTATAAAAGAGGGAAATCTGAGAGAAAAGGATTCAGCCTAATCTTATGCATGACTTCTCTCATTTTGTCTACCACAATCTTGGTCCAATGAAGCCCGCCTTATACCCAAGTACTTGAGTGACTTTGGGGCAAGCAAAGGGTGAGGATTTTGAAGGTATATGGGCTGTTATGGGCTGAAATAACCAGTCATAAACCGGGAACCCACTGTTATGTTCCATTTTTATGAGTAAACATGGGATTTATGTGGTTGTAATGGAAGGAAATGACCTCTTTTCATCAGGGCCTTGCCTGATCAGAATTCCAGAGAGCTCCCTTCAGGATGGGATGTTGAAGATTTCTCTCCAGAAGTTGAATCTGTTTCCAGTAGTTCTCACTTCATGAGATCTCTGCCCTTTTGTGTCCCTTAAACTAGAATATATGTGTCTTAGAATAGAGCAAAGTGACTCGATTAGATTTGGATTGCACTGAGGAAACATAGGATGGTTCCACACAGGGAGTACCACTTCTAGAACTTGTGCTTGAAGAGCCAAAACAAAATTTTCCGGGTCCTTGGGAATGGGAATAGTTCCCCCACTCATAGGCTGAACTAAAAGTTGTGCCATAGCAGAAGGAACCAATAGGGTGAAGGATGTCACCAGATATTCCAACAGTCTGGCATGGTTACGTAGAGTCTCTAAAAGCCACGCATGTCCACCTACTTTGGGTTCAGAACTCTCTGCTTCCATCTTTCCACTCTCAGTTTCCATTGAGGTACCAGAACTTGGTGTAGAAGTCCACAAAAGCTGACAAGTTGCTTCAAAAGTGGTATCTACACTTGACTGACATTGAAGACTTGGATGATGATGATGAGGACCCAACACAACCATCATGTTGCAAGCTGTTAAGAAAGAGGATTGAAAGAGAAGAGGCAATAGCTTTTTCCACTGGACTCAATGTGACAGCATCATTCCGACGTCGTGAGGGAATAGCCATAGCATTTTCCAAAGCCACATACAGACCTCTAGCAGTAGTAGCTAACCTCACCATCATTGCATGATTCAAGGTATCTGTAGAAAAATATATAATCATATTCTTGAAAGTAGTTTGGAGTTGGATCTTTTCATTGGAGGTGCTCTTGTTGACATGTATGCTAGATGTGGGAGCCTAGAGAACGGATAGGTTGTCCTGCATAACCTGAACTCGCTTGATTGATCTTCTGTCCTGAAATTAGTCAAGGTCCTCCATGGTCACGACTTTGCTTTTGAAAACCCTTCGACAACGCAGCATCTTGAGCAAGTCCCCCCACCATGCGATTCTTGACACCCCCTACAATGTATCCATAAGTGATGGAGAGTCCATGAATGCTTATGCTAGCTTTCTTACTTTGTGCTCATATGATGGAACTCACAATGATAGGTATGTTATCTTTTTCATTTAACATCTCTATTCCAAAGAGAGTGAGAGGCCATCTCGTGAGAGGCATAGATGGGACAATGGCCTTAGTTGTGCTAGATTTTGGAATAGTTGAGAGGCATGTGGATTATATTGCATTTATGGCATTGTGGATTATCTTGAATATCTTTATGTGGTTTTCTTTTTGCAAGCACTTTGAGGATACATGTCTAGGTTTCTTATAGTTCTAACCCTTGATAGGTTCCTTAAGCATTGAGTTGATGTTGTTTCTCTTTCTTGCCCTAACATCATGATAGATATGTAATGATGGTCCATGAGGACTACATTACCCTTTTCATCATACGTGATGTATGGATTGGTATATTCCTCTTCCTCATTCAACTCTTCCATATAATTTATTGGTGAATTTCTTGGAGGATGAGTGATAATTAGGCTAAGGGGTCATTTTATTTCCAAAGGGTTGATTTAAGCTCTCTATGTGGCTAGTTTTTGCTTAGTGAGAGTTGACAAGGCCAACTATTAGGATCTAGGAAAGTACAATTCCCTATTTTGTGGTAGATATGCATTGTGATTTTAGGGGTTTGGATAGGACATGCATTTGAAAACTCTATATAGTAGGCTATCTAATGTTATAGGCATCCCCAATTTGTGCACAATCATGGGGGTTGTGAACATTGAGATGGTAGGTGACCGCCTCCACATTGCATGCATTAGATATCTTGATAGTAAGGTCATGGTTACTTTAGGGCGGCCTTAGTGAAGTCCTGGCTCATGCTAAGTTTGAGGTACTCCTCATAGATAGAACATCATTCCCTCATCTATCTCTTTTATCAAGATTTCTCTCTCAATGCAAGTCTTAAATGCACATGGCTGTATCCCCAAGACCTCATTGAGATTTGACCTATCCAATGTTGAATTGCTAGAAATCTCATATGCTTTTCACAAAGGCCTTACTAAAAACCTTAGGAATAGGTCTTTTAAAACTGCTATTGTATAGGCTTTGAACCTTGAAGATGTAGTCTTGCATATTTTCTCCCTATTTTCCATCTAATTTTATAAGTTGTATAATGAACTTGTCCCTCCATCCAACATTGGGAAAGCACATGATAAATAGGTCCTTGACAATGGAAATTTGAGACTTCTCAATTGTAACTAACCCAAAGTCTTGTGCTCTCTCTTTATGTCTAAGCTAATGTTATTAGCCTTATAGACTTATTGAAACTACTAAATGAAGCTATAAGGGTTCCCCTCTACTTTATACTTCTCTATTTTCTTAGCAATTAATGGAATTTTCACTTGATCCTTAGCAATAGGTGTAGCACTCAATCTTGTGAGTAGCATGCTAGCCATGTGGATCATCATCTTCTTGAGGGCATGAGTATTGTTGTGCAACTTCCTTTGCACTAGGTCGCGAGCAACAGAGTCATTCAAAGTTCCTATGGTAGTAGTATCCTAATGTTTTTAATCTATCAATGTGTGCTTTGTTTCTTGCACTAGGAAAATATAATCAATTCCATGAATTTATCTTGTGTTTTCCTACTCTATCCACTAATCTTTGGCATCAATGCTCCAAGTCCAATGATGATATTTTAATATTCTCCTTTTGAGATATAACTCAAAAGTTACCTAGTACACCACTCCATTCTCCATGTACATCTTTCAAAATACATTCCTACTCCATTTTGATTTTTGGTTTTTATTACAAGGTTTGGTGTCTTTACTTCTTCTTAGGTTCGCTTAATTTGTTACAGATATTTTGTTTGCAATTTCAATAAACCACTTAGTTCAAAGAGCCCTATTGTGCTCTTGTGTTCAAGCAAGCTTTTTCCTTTTCCAAAGTAACATGTGCTCAATTGTGTGTGAGTTCTTGCTCAAACAGGCTTTCTCTTTAAAAATAATGTTTGATGTTCAAACAAGTTTTCTCTAAATGTAGTGCAATATTTTCTTAAGGTTTCATTTATAACATTTTTCTTTATCTCTACTTTTCTTACACTTTTGTTACAATGGGGTAGTCTTAAGTGCAACTTTAAGACTAGGTCTTAGTACTCCTATGGTGGGTGTCGTAAATTTAAAGTGCTATGAGTGGTGATCCTTAGGTGCGATCAATGTAAGCTAACCCTATACTATAAGATGTATGAGTGGTTGTTTTCTTCTTATCCTAGTGGAAACCCTCAAGATTAGCTATTTGTTTGAGAGATTTGTAAGGTGCATCTGATCAAGGTGTGTGCAAATTTCTCTAAGAGTTAATGCACATGATGAGTTGAATGTTGTAATGCTTGACTTAAGATAGATAACTTGCGTAAGGATCTTCCGTCCTTGATGAGGGTTTTTCCCTCTTCTCCTTGTGGATCAATCACAAAATGATTTCATACATGTTGCGCAAGTCCTGCGATGGAATAATCTGTTTAGATTCTTTAAGCTGACGTATGTTAGGCCTAGGGTTTCTTCATTTAAGAATCTTAGGGACAAACCCTAGTTTCTTATCTTTATGAATTTATTGTCCCTACGGTAAGGAAAGTAGTCAAGTGTTTAGGGTATGAATGTTTCTATGTTTAGATTGGTTCAGTTATCTTTTGGAAGGTAATATTAATCGTCTTGTCACGGTTTTACTATCCTTGTGACAATTTACTTTCCCAATCAATATAGTTTAATTTGGCATATAGCATAATGCCAAGGTGATACAAAGAGCGACAATACTTCTTGGAACAAAAAGGCCTAGCTGTGAAATTGGTGTATACACACTTTATTAGTTCCAAGTCCTTGAATAGCAGGGGAAAAGTGTTAATAGAGTGTCATCCAGCGGTCTTCTTTTACATTTTCTTTCCAAATGAATTCGTATATCTAATTTTTATACTTGTTAATTCCTAACATTTAACTTCCTCCTCCTTTAAAGATGAACTCATGCCAAATAACAACGATTTCCTTGCTAAGATGTGCAACTAGCAAAGATAACTCCCTAGTAATTTGAGCATTGAAGAAACCTTTCTTGAATTTAGCTATTTACCATGAATCGTTGCGAAAGAGAATAAGAATAATGGTGCAAGATATAATTTCCACACTTTAGGAATATATTACTATAGTAAATGGTCAATCTTGCTTGTAATTTTATAATGCTTGATGCAATTTGAAGAAAGCTAAGTTGTATACATTGTCATTCATAAGCTAACTCCTTCGTTAAAATTAACTCAAACAAATATATCCTATCCTTAACAATTTTTCTTTGCATGATCGACTTAAAACCGAATTAACACCAAGAAAAAAAACCTGGCTTTGAGGTGAGATATCCACATGGATACCGGGAGATAACCCTCCCGCAGCTACACCTTGGACTTTCTTCGGCGGCATCGTAGTTCGAATGTGAGATAGCCTTTTCCTTTTTCTTCTTGGAATTCCACCGTCTTCTCCTTCCTTTTCTTTTACCTTTTTCCCACTCTTCCTCCTTCACTCCCTCTTTTCACTCCCTCTACTTCCCTCCCTATCTTTTATCTCACGGCTATTTCTCCCTTACGGGATACCATACGAGGCCATGATGATGAATTGGATTTTTAGGACATGGGAGTGTGTGGACACCGGCTTGTTTGATAAAACTAAGAACACAAAGCTCAACTAAGAGAGCACTTGCACAAAAAGATCTAAAAAGTGAGTGAAGGAATTAAGGCAAGAGAATGGAAGTCTCCAAGGCAGCGTAAGGACAAAGTAGGCCTATGGGTGTGACTTGAATAGTCTAAAGAGCTAAGAGGGGGGAAAAAGAACAAGGGCTTAGGGGGAAAATAAAAACCGGGAGGGGAAACAAGGGGGCTTATGGGGATTAAAACTAGGGGGAAAAGGGTCTTAAGGACCACTTAAAGGTCCTTCAATGGCAAATCAGGGGGGGAAAAATAGGGCCTAAAAGCCCTTAGGAGGGAATTAGTGGGGTAGCCTTAAGAAGCTATAGGAAGGGGCCTAAGGGGTCCATGGGGGTTTTACAAAAAAAACACGGGGATAACAGGGACCTTTAAGGTCCTTTTTTTTTTGGAGGGGGAAAAGGGGCTTATGAAGCCCCTTAGAAGCTTCTAGAAGCTTCAGTGCTTCTACACGTGGAGGTTGGAGGCCGTCGGCAGACAACGGCGAAAATCAGGCTGCTGGGGCGGTAGATGGAAGATAGCGGCCCTTGTAGCGCCTCCTCTCCAATCCTCCTATCCCTAACGTGGCAGCGGCAGCGCGTCGTCAATCTCCCTCTTCCTCAGGATGCTCCAGATTCTCCCCTTATGCATTAATGGCAGCGCCTCTCTCCCTTTTTCCACGGCTCAGCCTCCCCCTGGTTTAAATAGTGGAGGGGAGGGGGATCTTTCCTCACGACGTGTCAACACGCATGGTCCCCCTCCCTCCCAAGGCTCCACCAAGGAGCTTATAGCTCCTTCTATTCCCCTCCCCCTCCAGCTCGTCAGTCGGCCGGAGGGATAAGGGGGGAATTTAAAAAAAATTTCCATAAGTCCCATTTATTTTCATAACGCGGAATATTACATTCTCCCCCCCTTAGAGGAATCGAGATGTCCTCATCTCGAGATAAACTAGGGATATTGATGGTTGAGAGTGCCTTCATCTACCGAGGTGGCATCCTCTTCGAAATAATCTTTCCACTGGACGAGGCACTCTCTTAAGGTTCTAGATCTTAACTGTCTTTTCCTAACATCTAAGATCCTTTCTGGCCTTAGTTCAAGGACTCCTTGACTAGGCATTACAATTTGTTGGTCATCAAGTACATGATTAGGATTGGGTACATATTTTTTCAATATGCTGATATGGAATACATTTTAAACCTTTAGGTTCTCAGGGAGTTGCAATCTATAAGCATTGGGTCCTAGGCATTTGAGGATTTTATACGGCCCACAATACCTTGGACTTAGCTTCTTGCATTCTCCTAGGGATAGAGAACTCTTTTTAGGGCGTACCCGAATGAAGACCATGTCTCCTTCTTTGAAGACTCTATCTTGACGTTTCAAATATGCGTATGCCTTTTGCCTATCCTTGGCCGCTTGTATGTCTTGTCTTATTGACCTTATTTGATCATCCATGTCCTCCAACATTTGTCTTGAAGCTTCAACTCTTAGGGTTGGATCAGAAAAGTTTAGGGGACTTCGACAATCATGACCATACAATGCCTGGAAAGGGGTCATTTGAATGCTCTACTGGTAAGAAGCATTGTAGGCAAATTCAACTAATGGCAAGTATTGAATCCACCTCTTCGGCTCTCGACTGCAGTATGCCCTAAGCATATCCTCAATGATTTGATTTACTCGCTCTGTTTGGCCATCCGTTTGGGGATGGTAGGCGGTGCTAAAGCAGAGTTGAGTCCCAATAGCTTCAAAGATAGCTCTCCAGAAGTGTGATGTGAAGAGAGAATCTCGATCGCTAATTATTCTTCTAGGTAACCCATGTAGCTTGAATATCTCCTTGATAAACAATCTTGCAATGTCGGAGGCTTTATAGTTTGTTTTTACTGGGATCAGGTGTGCAACCTTGGTAAGCATGTCAACCACAACCATAATGGAATTGTATCCTCCTTGGACTTGGGGTAAGCCCACAACAAAATCCATACTGATGAATTCCCATTTCATTTGGGGAATGTCAAGCGGTTGCAGTTTCCCTGGCATCATTACATGTTCGGCCTTGATACGTTGGCAAGACAAACATTCAGTGACATACTTGAGAACGTCACCTTTAAGCCTCTCCCAATGGTAGCTCTTCCTAACTACATTAAGAGTTTTTGCATAGCCAGGATGTCCTTCGAAAGGAGAATCATGAGCTTCCCATAATATCTTCTGCTTAAGTGACTGGCTTGTTGGTATACACAGCCTTGTTCTGTAGTAGACAAGTCCATTATCAATGGAAAATTCCTGATACTTAGCTTGCAACTTGATTATGCTCCTTGGTAGATATTTCCTTTATCATTGTTTGGTAGGTCAAATCATGGCATGCTTCCTCTCTAGCTCGTTCAAGTATAGGGTTGTTTGGCATAGATACCTTTGTAGCCAGAGATCTAGCCGTTGATGGATTCTGCAAGATTAGGGAATTTAGGAATGCCTTGCGACTAAGTGCATCGGCAACTACATTCTCCTTCCCTAGTCGGTACTTGATTTCAAAATCATATTCCTCCAATACTTCAATCCGCCGACGTTGCCTCATGTTGAGCTCGTTCTGGGTGAAAATCCATTTGAGACTCTTATGATCGGTTACTAGAGTAAACTTGCTACCCAACAGGTAGTGTCTCCAAATCTTTAGAGCATGGATGACAGCTAATAATTCCAGATCATGTGTGGCATAATTCTTTTCATGACTCTTCAAATTTCCTTGAAGAGTATGCTACTAGATGACCTTCCTGCATAAGTACACACCCCAAGGCAAGAATGCTAGCATCAGTTACTACCTCGAACTCCTTATTGAGGTTAGGAAGTTTTAGAATAGGTGCTGATACCAAACTTTGCTTCAATTTGTCGAAGCTATTTTGTTCGGAAGTTGACCATGTAATAGAAGTCTGCTTCTTTAGTAAGTCTGTAAGAGGTGCTGCAATCAAAGCATAGTTTTTGATGAAGACCCTATACCATCCTGTCAATCCAAGAAAGCTACGTATTTCTTTGACGGACACTGGTATTGGCCATTCAAGCACATCTTTGACTTTGGCTAGGTCTACTGATATTCCCTCTGATGATACTATGAATCCCAGATATTCAATCTGACGCTTGAAGAATGCACACTTCTTCATGTTTGCATACAGCTTATGAAACCTCATTGTCTCAAGGACAATCCAAAGTTGAGGTTCATGATCTTCTTCTTATTTGGAATAGACTAAAGTATCATCGAAGAAGACAAGCACGAAATCATCAAGATATGGTCTAAAAATATCCTGCATTAATCTATTGAAGGTGGCAGGTGCATTTGTAAGCCCGAATGACATAACCAAGAACTCAAAGTGCCCATATCTTGTATTGAAGGCCGTTTTTGGAATATCTTCTTCCTTGATTCTTATCTGATAGTAACCTGACCTGAGATCAATCTTGGAGAAGATCTTTGCACCTTGAAGATGATCAAGAAGCTCATCTATTCTAGGAATAGGATACTTGTTCCTGATTGTTGATTGATTCAACCCTCGGTAATCAATACATAGTTGAAGTGTCCCATCTTTCTTTTTTTGGAATAGTACTGGAGCTCCCCACGGTGAGTTGCTAGGCCGAATGTAACCCTGATCCAACAGTTGCTTGAGCTGTTCCTTCAACTCAATTGCTTCAGGTATGGACATTCTATAAGGTCTCTTTGCAATTGGTGCAGCTCCAGGCACTAGCCTAATTTCATGATCTACTTCTCTTGGAGGCGGAAGTTCAATCAATTCCTCAGGGAATACGTCAACGTATTCCTTTAGCCAAGAAGGTCCTTCATGAGACTCTTGCTTTTGATCTAACTTGTTGAGTTTGATTAGGTAAACGGGTAATCCTTTTCTGACTCCTTTTATGATCCAAGATACTTTGGCTAATTGGATTCTTGGCACTCCTGCCTCACCTTGAGTTGTGACAAATTCCCTTTCAGAGTTTCAAAAGGAAACTTGACCCTTTCCACAGTGGATGTGGGCGTCATTAGGCTTAAGCCAATCCATCCCGAGTAGACACTCATGGATACCTAAATTCATGACTCTGAATTTGACTAAAGTCTTCTTTCCTCCCAGAAAGAATTCCACCTTAGCAGTTTGCCTGGTACAAGTTACCTCACGACCATTTGCCAATTCCACAAGCAGGGTAGGTGCTTCTACTGTGGCTATTCCTAATCTTTTTGCACATGCTGGTGAGATAAAGGAATGTGTACTGCCACAA
The DNA here is from genome assembly GCF_053477565.2 of Lygodium microphyllum. Lineage (NCBI taxonomy): Eukaryota > Viridiplantae > Streptophyta > Polypodiopsida > Schizaeales > Lygodiaceae > Lygodium > Lygodium microphyllum. The sequence continues at coordinate 11,041,815 of NC_141139.1, forward strand.
TCAATCAAGGTTTTGAAACCTTTACCCTGATGGTCCGACGGCGTCTGAATCATCGAGAACTAGTGATTTAGCCCTTTCTTGTGTAAAGCGGCATGGACTGTCGCTCTTTCGAATTCTGCTTCCATAGTCGGATCTTCCTCTTCTTCTTCTTCGCATCTTTGCCTATTGGCAATGCAAGCGGTCCTTCCTCTTCCACGGGTGGCGGCTCTTTGACCGCGGCCTGCACCTTGGAAAGGCGTTTGATGATGTCCCCCACTGAGCTTGGGACATTGCCTTTTGAAGTGACCCGGTTCGTTGCAGTGGAAACATCGGAGGTTTCAGCCATTACTTTGAGTAGGAACAAAGTTGTTGACATTATTTGTCCTTGCTTTCTTCCTTTGTCCCTGATTGTGACCTTGAACTCTCTTCACTTGAGGTCTGAATGCTCCTCTGTTCGGGTCACTATAGGACCAAGTTTTGTTACCTCTTGGTCTAGCTTGCACCTCCTGAATTATAGGTGCCGCTTGAATGAGTGCATCCTGAAGAGCTGATGGACGCATAGATTCGAGACGGGTATTTACGGGTGGATTTAAGCCCGCGCAAAATTTGGACACCTGCTGCGTCATGTCCATCTGTGGTGCATACTTTAAAAGTGAGACGAATTTAGAGTAGTATGCGTCCAGAGTAAGTCCTAGCTGTTTTAGCTCGTAGAACTCATTCAATTTTTGTGTACGATATGCAAGTGGCAAATATCTCCCCTGCACGGCTTTCTTTAACTTCTCCCAGGTAACGGACCCCTCTGAAGTCCCTTGATCCCTGCACCATTGTTTCCACCAAAGTATGCCTTCGCCGGTGAGTTTTAACTTGGCGAGCATGGCCTGATTGGTAAGTGCAGTACCAGCTGCTTCAAAGTAATCCTCCATAGATTCAATCCAAATTTCAGCATCAAACTGGACGAATCTGCCTCTCCCGTCAAACTCGGGTGGCTTTATCTGCTTGAGGAGAAACTTCTTCTCCTGGGTCACAGCAGTACTTGATGTAGGGGACGAATTTGAAACCTGTACCTGGGGTTGTGCCTGAATAAAAGTTTTCTTAACGTTATTATATGATAATTGACGTTAGCTTATCTTTAGTTCAGCTATCTCGTAAATAATGAAGCTAATTAACTTTTTAACAACTCTGATGCACAGCCAGATATTGATAAAAGAAATCTTTATTTATATTTACATGGGCGTAACCTTATACAACGTCTCATGTGATGATAATCCAATCATTACATTCAGTTTGGTGAGAACAACGTTGTATTGCATTTGTCTACAGGAACTGTGTAATAGTAGGGTTTTGGGTCATGGATCTTTAGGAATCGATAATTCATTGGAAGTTCGGGATACCCTTTTCGTTGGAATCCATACTTCTCATGGCGGCCCAACACTTTAATCCTGTCGGCTGGGATTACACGGGTTACTTCCTCATATACATATGATTTCATTTCAACCCTCCAACCTTGAATATGTAAAGTCGAATTTACGTGAGCTTCCACAAAAATGAACAGCTTCACGACTTTCAAGTCTTCCAACCACTTGATCCTCTTTACGTTGGTCTGTAGATAAGCGAACCGGTGGGCAGCTATGTAGTAGATTCCTGAAGACCCCGTACATCTTCGTTCTATGTATAAAGGTGATGGATTATAAATCTGCTTCAGGATGTTCATCATCCCAATTCTTTGTCTATAAAGCAGAGAATGCATTGCAGTCATAAACATGACCCGAAACACCAAAAACTTGTTCCACGCTTCATAGTTCTGCAAGACAGCATTGAAGATGAGGAAATGTTTGGACATCAACAATTTCTTTACTTCATTTTATTGAGATCTCATAAAAACAATTCCGTTGTTGGTCGGCTTTGATACCAACTGTAACGTGTCCCCTGGTATCATCCAGGACACGTCTTAGCAGTCCATCGGAAAGGATGCCTAGAAAACTCCGCCCGGCACTCCCGAGGAATATTACGGGTTTTGTAATCTAGGTTTTTCCGCATCTACCACGTAGCGGAAGTATCCTGGCCGTTTCCCACTTAGGATCGACCGGAATTAGGGTTTTCTTGTTTGGTCATTAGCTAACAGCACCTAGCGTCAGACCCAAGCGAACTACTTTACGCAGAAACGCCAGGTCCGAAGCGGATTCACGCTACATTTGGTTCAAGGAGAATGGGAAACGAGAGGGATGCAAAGCTCAACCTCTCTGCCATAAGGCATAGTCCCATTCCATTCCCCTAAAACAGCGTAAATTGGGTAAGACGTAACTCTAGGTCTCGTTCTCATTATTCTTTTTGATGATGATGATCATTCCGCTGTTCTTCGAGATTTTTGAGAAAAGTTCCCGGCTAACCGGGACCACCCATCCGTAGGACGGACCCATGGCCCATCCTCCGCACTTTCCTCGGTTTGTTTTAGTTATGTAATTATCTAACACATTAATTTGACATATAACAATCAGCTTCTTTAATTAACCTTGTTAAGCACTGGTTCCTTCACGTAATCTTATTACGTGACATAGAAAAACAACATCAAGCAAGTTCTTTTAACATTTCATCATTTTATTTTTGAAATACAAGGAGTTCCGCCCGTAGGCTTGTCCATAATCTGCCCGAAGGCTATCCAATAATCACCAGGGATCACTATTCCGAGCTTCCGCCCGACAACTAGTATGCGGGGCTCGAGATCCAATCGCGAGTCACGTTAGCCTCTTGTGCAGGACCCGGAAGGCGAGGGATTTACGGCCAGAGCCCCCCCTGGCACCCAAGCGTCCTCCTACTCCAAGTAGAGCTTAACGGAGAGACCTCTCGCGGCGGGTTCGGTCCACGTTCCCGGTGCGGCCAACAACCCCCTTGGTTAGGGTCAGGCAAGCAGTCGAGGGTAACTGAAACTGCTTCTCCCTTCAGGCCTTTTAACCTGAAGTATAGATACTCATTTAATTTGTAATTCATAATTCAAACAGAGTCCTAAAATCTCTAGCAAGCACAAACATTTTCATTAATCAACCCAGTTGTATGGCAAACTGCTAAGGAAGTGTTCTTTCCTTTTTGAGTGTATCAGCACTCGTTCCCAAGGTGTCTTGTAACTTGGCAAGATCTCTTACATTCCGGTGTAGGGCATACCCAACTTGGTTAACCCTAAGGTACCTTAGATATGCTAGTTTCTGGTTTACAACTTTCCTTATTTAGAAGGATACCCAAAAATACGTCTTTTTGCAAGATAAATTGCGTAAGGATCTGCCGTCCTTGATGAGGGTTTTTCCCTCTTCTCCTTGTGGATCAATCACAAAATGATTTCATACATGTTGCGCAAGTCCTGCGATGGAATAATCTGTTTAGATTCTTTAAGCTGACGTATGTCAGGCCTAGGGTTTCTTCATTTAAGAATCTTAGGGACAAACCCTAGTTTCTTATCTTTATGAATTTATTGTCCCTACGGTAAGGAAAGTAGTCAAGTGTTTAGGGTATGAATGTTTCTATGTTTAGATTGGTTCAGTTATCTTTTGGAAGGTAATATTAATCGTCTTGTCACGGTTTTACTATCCTTGTGACAATTTACTTTCCCAATCAATATAGTTTAATTTGGCATATAGCATAATGCCAAGGTGATACAAAGAGCGACAATACTTCTTGGAAAAAAAAGGCCTAGCTGTGAAATTGGTGTATACATACTTTATTAGTTCCAAGTCCTCGAATAGCAGGGGAAAAGTGTTAATAGAGTGTCATCCAGCGGTCTCCTTTTACATTTTCTTTCCAAATGAATTCGTATATCTAATTTTTATACTTGTTAATTCCTAACATTTAACTTCCTCCTCCTTTAAAGATGAACTCATGCCAAATAACAACAATTTCCTTGCTAAGATGTGCAACTAGCAAAGATAACTCCCTAGTAATTTGAGCATTGAAGAAACCTTTCTTGAATTTAGCTATTTACCATGAATCATTGCGAAAGAGAATAAGACTAATGGTGCAAGATATAATTTCTACACTTTAGGAATATATTACTATAGTAAATGGTTAATCTTGCTTGTAATTTTATAATGCTTGATGTAATTTGAAGAAAGCTAAGTTGTATACATTGTCATTCATAAGCTAACTCCTTCGTTAAAATTAACTCGAACAAATATATCCTATCCTTAACAATTTTTCTTTGCATGATCGACTTAAAACCGAATTAACACCAAGAAAAAAAACCTGGCTTTGAGGTGAGATATCCACATGGATACCAAGAGATGACCCTCCCGCAGCTACACCTTAGACTTTCTTCGGCGGCATCGTAGTTCGAATGTGAGATAGCCTTTTCCTTTTTCTTCTTGGAATTCCACCGTCTTCTCCTTCCTTTTCTTTTACCTTTTTCCCACTCTTCCTCCTTCACTCCCTCTTTTCACTCCCTCTACTTCCCTCCCTATCTTTTATCTCACGGCTATTTCTCCCTTACGGGATACCATACGAGGCCATGATGATGAATTGGATTTTTAGGACATGGGAGTGTGTGGACACCGGCTTGTTTGATAAAACTAAGAACACAAAGCTCAACTAAGAGAGCACTTGCACAAAAAGATCTAAAAAGTGAGTGAAGGAATTAAGGCAAGAGAATGGAAGTCTGCAAGGCAGCCTAAGGACAAAGTAGGCCTATGGGTGTGACTTGAATAGTCTAAAGAGCTAAGAGGGGGGAAAAATAACAAGGGCTTAGTGGGAAAATAAAAACCGGGCGGGGAAACAAGGGGGCTTATGGGGACTAAAACCAGGGGGAAAAGGGGCTTAAGGACCACTTAAAGGTCCTTCAATGGCAAATCAAGGGGGGGGAAATAGGGCCTAAAAGCCCTTAGGAGGGAATTAGTGGGGTAGCCTTAAGAAGCTATAGGAAGGGGCCTAAGGGGTCCATGGGGGTTTTACAAAAAAAACACGGGGATAACATGGACCTTTAAGGTCAATTTTTTTTTTGGATGGGGAAAAGGGGCTTATGAAGCCCCTTAGAAGCTTCTAGAAGCTTCAGTGCTTCTACACGTGGAGGTTGGAGGCCGTCGGCAGACAACGGCGGAAATCAGGCTACTGGGGCGGTAGATGGAAGATAGCGGCCCTTGTAGCGCCTCCTCTCCAATCCTCCTATCCCTAACGTGGCAGCAGCAGCGTGTCGTCAATCTCCCTCTTCCTCAGGATGCTCCAGATTCTCCCGTTATGCATTAATGGCAGTGCCTCTCTCCCTTTTTCCAGGGCTCAGCCTCCCCCTAGTTTAAATAGTGGAGGGGAGGGGGATCTTTCCTCACGGCGTATCAACACGCATGGTCCCCCTCCCTCCTAAGGCTCCACCAAGGAGCTTATAGCTCCTTCTATTCCCCTCCCCCTCCAGCTCGTCAGTCGGCTGGAGGGATAAGGGGGGAATTTAAAAAAAAATTCCATAAGTCCCATTTATTTTAATAATGCGGAATATTACACTCAAACCATTCCAAACTCTCACAAACCATTCAATAAAATTTTACAAGATCTCAATCTTCATCAATCAATACTCCATCCCTCCTTACAGAAGACAATCAGAACAAAACAGAACAAAATAGAAGCTATACAGAAGGTATACATAACCAATCAGAACCTATCAGAACATCACAGAACCACTAATAAACATCATGAACTTCCAAAACACAATCAATATCATCCAAAACACTCTCAAACCACTTCCAAACCAATCAATCATCTCATAAAATCAACCATTCAGCTCTCAAAAACAAGAAAAATCAACCAAAAAACAAGTCATTTCAACACTCAACATATCCCCACACTTAATAAGGAAGCGTCCTCGCGACCTAGGAAAAAGGGAATACAAGTTTAGGTAAAAGCTCAACTTTAATCTTCAATATCTCTTCAAAAATAATCCATCCAACCATGACCCCAACTTATAACCTGTTTTTGATATAAAAATACAAAGAAAGGAAAACCCTTTATACATTAATACTTCTTATCAAACTAGAAAATCACAACAAACTTGTAAAGGATATAAGAGTTTTCTTCTTCGTCATCTGCATCAGCTTCAACTCTCCAACCACGACCTCATCACCACAATTCTCCAAAATGTAGCTCGCACAAAATCCAATCCAATAGGAAACCACCACGTTCGTTTTACATAAATGAACTCACAACACAAACACTAAACACAACACAACCATCTAAATGACTCCTCCAAAAAGAGAGATTTTCATTAAAAAGCATACATCATACATTTGGAAACGTATCAATGAAGATGATCCCTCTTGAAAGATTGATGTTGTCGGAAACGATCCATAGACAAGGATTCATCTACAAATGTTTTGGGAGGATTTTGAAAAAACTAAAGACAACACATCCTTTCCAAGAGGACTAGGTATCTGCTAGGCAAACAAAGGGCATGAAAATACAATATATCCAGCTGCTGGGAATCAATGCTGATATTGACATTCATGCACAGCTTTGGAATAGGCTTGGAATCATTATGAGAATGCCTATGCATATACGCCAGATACCAAGCAAAATGAGTAGTTAATCGCACTGAAGGATCTGCAGACTGTGAATACTGCTGAGCAAAATGAACATAGTTCTGATAAGCTTGACTGGCAGCTGTCCATTCTCCTGGAATTACTGGCCAATTGATCTGAGGTCCTATAAGGGAATCATTCGAACTCCATCCCCTTCTTCTGGAAATCTGATTATCAAACCCGTCATAGTCACTAACCAACTGAGGTGGTTGAGATATAGAAGTGTTAGGAGAGGGTAGTGGAATAAGGAAAAGTGGATGAAGTGAGGGATAGGAAAAATCATAAAAGAAAGATTTATTTAAAGAAAGAGTGGCAGAAATTTGTAGGGAATCACTAAGGAAGGGTGTTAACTAATAAATAGGAAATGTGGAGGGTACATGAATGGATGGAGAAGGACAAGGAGGAGAAGGGGAAAATACTCTATCCTCAATAAAGGAACAGTATGTAAAAATGGGAATGTGAGGGAAAGATGAAGGTTGGAAAAGAAGGGGTAAAATAGTGGTGGAATTAGATTGACAAAGGGAAAGATATAGATCATATCGGTGAGCCACTTGTTGGTAATATAGGAGGGTAGGAACAGAAGGTCCTAAGAGAGATCGTCTATGATAGGCATCAAAGAAGGTAGAATCAAACGGATTATGTTGTGAAAGATAGGCTAAGAGATCCACCCTCAGTTGATTAGTACTCTGGGCATAGGTAGGAGCTGTGTTTTGTCTGTGATTCAGAACCACAGAATCAATCATGGGGTGCCAGGAATTATCATGATAATCAGCCACTTTGGAGGAGTAACTCTGGAACTTGTCAGCCATGTGCAACTCCAAATGGTTGACATACAAAACAGCTTGTAGAACCACGTCTCCCACATACCATGCCATATCCACCTCATCTGGAATTAACAAGTCTCCTCGGAGATACATGTATGACATCAACATGGTATCCGGCGTGACAGAATCTTCAAACACCATCCTTACTACCTCTGTTAACAACTCAGCAGACCAAGCCCCACTCCATCCATCTTCTGGAAGAGGTAAATCCATCGTGGAAAGCTTCATGTAGAAGACCAACTTTTGTAAGTGGTAGTGGACAAAGAAAGAATGGTCTAGTGGAACATATTCCTGAAACTGCTCAAATGTAGACCATAACAAGTCTATTCGGGACTGCAATATTTCCACTTTATCTTGTTCTTCATAAAAGGATGCATACAGCTGTTGAACACAGGCTGTCACTGACAATTCAATGGAACTCTGAATGTCTTTACAAAGGAAAGGAATTGCATCTCCTGAGACTAGACTGTTTAGTGAGGGAACTGATATGTCCAATGATCCTTCGCAATGTGCTCTGAACAGGTTATTACAAGTGAGATACCCAGGGAGTTCACTGCCAGAGGTAGCAGGAATGGGCACTGAAGGGAGAACTGAACGAGCTTTATTCGCTACCCGCTTCAAGCGTTTGCACTGGATGACCAGGGAGGCGGAGAATCATCATCCTCTATATCAATGGGTTCTCACTCATCTGAAGGTGGAGGAGGAGGTACTGGATCTGATGGAGGAGGTGGAGGCACAGTCTTCTGTAAACCTAAATAGGTTAAGAAGGCAGACAAATATGATCCATATGTGACATTGGTAACATTACCCCTGGTGACTTTGATGAAATGTTGATCCATTTTAGTGAGGAGGTAAGTGCTCCAATCAACAGCAACTCCTTTCAACACCATCCTGGAAGCTGTGAAAAGATCTTTCAACAAGTACTGGGATGGCGTTTTGGCAGGCATAAACCTGTCTTGGAGAAACTGACAGACCATCTTCCATACGGGATCAGTGATCATGGAAAAGGAAACTCCTGAAGAGTTGATCACCTTCTTAACATCCAGCATTTCCCTTGTTTGCTTTTGCAATAGCTTCAGAATTTCTTCATTAGAGAAAAGCTGACGAGTGGTAACAAAAGGTTCACCTTTGGAGGGAAGAGACAGAGCCTTCCCTAGGCCTCGAGGTGTCAAAGTCATAGAAATTCCCTGGACTAGTCCTGTCTTCTTGCTGTAGGAGGCCAGAAACTCATCACATAACGACGGATCCTTTGGAAGCAATGGAAAGGAAGTAGCCACAACAACAGCAAGTCCCGCCTTCGTGAGAGGCTCAAAAGTGAGTAGGGAAGAGAAATCCCTACTAACTAATGGGACGTACTGGATAGGAGGAGGAGCGTGAGAAGGCACCATTCAGATGGTTACACACACACCACAAATACAAACAATCAAGGAGAATGCCTGCAAAGCAACAGACAAAAATCCAAGGATAAGAGAATAACCAAAACAATAAAACATGACTCGACCAACTAACCCCAAGCAAACCACAACCTAGAAAAAATTCGACATGACCTCGAGATATATGCGACCGAAAGCTTCATGCTATGCATCAAACAAACACCCAGAACCCCGTATCAAGCAATAAAAGAAAAAACTACACACCGTACCCTTAACCGTAACAAAGACAGAAAACCAAAACATCACCACATCCGACACATATCAAGACTACATCGTTGATAAACCAGTGTTTGACTATGGAAATAACTCCAATGATTGTGCATACCCATTCCACGAAACGGTTCCATAAAAAGGGGAATTTAAGTGCAATGAGGGGGAATTAATTTAATGAAGGGTTTATTTTAATAAATTATTAAGAATGGGTGAAGTTCTATTAAGTGATAAACCTTAGCAAGAAAATGGCGGTTCTTTCTTATAAATTTAATTACCAATTATTAGGTTAAAACGGTGCTTTAATTCGAATCCCGGACTGCGATACCCAGACTGGGTCTCTAAATGCAAGTTCATTGATTACAAATTAAGGTGATGTGTAGCGCTTTTTTGCCAGCGCGTGCTCTTGTGACGACTGGTTCATGTTAATTAAAAATATTAAAGTGCCTCTTTAGCGTACTTAGCACGTGCTAAATGAACGGTGGGTTTTTTTTTAAATTAACAAAAAATATGGTGTATTTAGCGCGAATGCGTGTGAAAACTGTGGGTGAATAAATAGGTCATTTTAACAATTAATTTGTGATTAAGGGAGAAATGAAAATAAATAAAGCACACAAAATAAATACCTGGAAGGGGTGTGTATGTAATGGCCTAAATGCGCACGGAAGAGTCCCCCAAAAGGAGTGAATCCAGTAAAAGAAAAGTAAAGACCACTGACAAAACAACAAAGACAACACCTTAGTGGGTTTGTTGATTGTTATTATTTTTTAGTATGGTATGACGAGTTATTAGTATGCTTTGTGTTTTTGTTTTTTTTTTTGTTGGTTTTTTTAAAAAAAAGGTGATTAGTGTGATATTTGAGGGGTATTATGTGTGGAGTTATGTGTGGTTGTCTGGATATGGTTTTTAATAAATTGTATGTGGTTGTGTACTTATTTTATTTTTTATTTTCAAAAGGAAGAAGAATTAAAAAGGGATCTGGGATGAAGGAAAAAGAAAATTTCAGCCAGTTAGGACATATCCACAATTTAGTGTATGAAAATAAGATGGAGATTTTTAGGGTGAAGTGTTGTGTGTTGGTCGTCTCGTTTTTTTTTCATGGTGTTGAGTTTTTCATTTTTTTTTTGTTTTTTTAAATATGGGTTCCATGTATGAAAATATTTTAAAGTCAAAAATGAATGGAAAAAGGTCAAGGGGGTGGGTGGAAATTTTTAGAATTTTTTTGGGTATTTTTTACTAATTTTAAATGATTTTTTTACATTTTTGATAATTTTGGGATAAATTGGGAAATATTTAATTGTCTGAAATTTTAGGGGTGGAAATTTCTAGCTGACAAATTTCCAAAAATTTGCAAAAAGCGAAGGGAATTTTTATAAATTTTTCTAAAATGTTATTGAATGGAAATTAATTTATAAATTAATTAAATCAGGTAAATCAGGAAAATCAGCTTAGTTTGGTAAGTAAGGTCAAAGTAAGTCAGCTAAGGCATGGTAGTCTGTGTAAATCATGTAAGTCAGATTAAGTCAAGTCAAGTTAATCAAATGGAACTAGGTCAGGTTAGGTTATGCAAAGTCAAGTAAGTAAACTAAGTCAGATTCTAACTAACTTAGGGCAGACTAACTAACCTAGGGTTAGTTAGGTTAAGGTGGGTGAGTGGAACTAGGCTAAAGTTAGTTTGACTAAGGTAGGGTTAGTTGACTAGGGGGTAGGGTTAACTAACCTAAGTAGGGTTAGTTGACTAGGGGGTAGGGTTAGACTAATGTAAGTAGGGTTAGTTGATTGGGGGTAGGGTTAGGCTAACCTAAGTAGGGTTAGTTGACTAGGGGGTAGGGTTAGGCTAACCTAAGTAGGGTTAGTTGACTAGGGGGCAGGGTTAGGCTAACTTAGGTTGGGTTAGTCTAACCTAGGGTGGGGTTAGTGGAACTTAGGTTAAGTTAAGTAACTAACCTGTAGTTACAGGGAGGAGGAGGAGTTGGAGGAGGAGGAGGGAGAGGGGAGGAGGAGCGGTGGCAGGCGGCGACAGCGGCGGCGCTGGAAGAACAGGCGGCAATGACGGCATCTCGGCGGCAGCGGCGACGATGTTGGCAGCAGCGGCGACGACGTGGAGGCCGGGCACTGGCGGCGAACGACGTGGAGGTCGGGGCGAAGAGGGAGAGGAAGGAGGGGAAGGAGAGGGGAGGGAGGAGGAGAAGGAGAGCAGGAGGTGGGCGAAGGCGGAGGTAATGGGAAGGGAGGAAGAAGGAGGAAGAGAGGGAGGAAGAAGGTGGAGGTAGGAGGAGAAGGCGATGGAGGTGAGAGAAGAAGAGAGGGAGGAGGAAAGAGGAGCAGCAGGTGGGGGAGATGGAGGGGAGGGTCGGGGAGAGAGAAAGAGGGGTAGGAGAGAGAAAGAAGAAGAAGAAGAAGAAAAGAGAGAGGAAAGAGAGAGAGAGGGATGGTGGTTGGGATTCGGTGGGGGGAGAAGGTGTTCGTTGGGGGGGTGGTTTTGTTAAAATAAATTTTTAAAAAATAATTAATTAATTAATTAAAAGAAAAAAAAAGAGAAAGGTGAGATGCCCCTGTCCCGCGCGCATGTGCGGGGCGGGGGTAACAAAATTTGCGGTGACGGGAGGGAAAGGGTGCCCCGATGCGGAGATGGAGTACGCAGACACGACCGTGGCATGTTAAAATGTGTAAAATAAAAAATGAGCGTGTGCACGCGCAAAACGGAGCGCGTAAAAACCCATAAAAATAAAGAAAAATTAATAACTCCCAATCCGGACGTCAAAACGAAAGGGCGTAAACACAGAAAGTGGACACGACGGCAGGGGTAAGACAAGAAAAATATGCGACGGAGGTTCCGGGAGGGGTAAAGGGCGGTCACGTGCAAAAAACACAAAAAACGAACCAAAAAACGCAATTGAAAATTAATATCGGAAAATCCGTGCATAAAAAAAAAGGAAAACTATGCAGAAAGACGTGCCGAACAATCTTATCACATCAAAACATAGTTCCAACTAAGATAAGACGCGTTCACGTGGGAAAAACCAAAAAAACAAACCCAAAAATGGGATCGAAAATTAATATCGGACGAACCGTTCGCCAGAATTGTAAAATATTACACGGCGCAGCGAACAGAATCTGAGAAAGAGATAGAGAGTACACAACAGATAAGAGGAGAATCAGTAAATTCTTTAACTCCAAACAACTGATACAAAGATGGCTCTATCCACCCGTCTAACCCAAAGTTTGGATCAGTTGCTACCAGCTTAACCACTCCGTCTAACCCAAAGATTAGACCCACAACAGTCACCTTTTTGCCATCCGATCACATAGACCTCATCTGATATACAAGTCAGGACTCAACCAATGTCCGGGCTCACACTTGGCTTCTCCTCATAATGGGGGCCTTACAACTTTGAGCACCATGGATCATTGGTAGCACCTAATGAGGGTGGGGCATTGATCATATCTAACACCCCCCCTCAATGTCCATCCATAGGTGAACTATCTCCTCGGCCCAATGCCGAGTCTCTGAAGATGAACTTGAAGCAGATCCTTCGTAAGTGCTTTGGTGAAGATATCTGCTCCATTCTCCTCTGTTGGACAGTAGACCAATTCCACTATCCCATCCTCCATCAAATCACGCACATAGTGATACTGGATCTCTATATGTTTGGTGCGTGCATGAAACACTGGATTTTTGGCAATGGCGATGCAACTCTGATTGTCACATCTCAGCACAGTTGGTTCTTCATCCTGCACTCCCATATGCCATAGAATCCTTCTCAACCATACGGCCTTACATGCAGCAAAACAAGCTGCCTTGTACTCTGCTTCGGTAGAAGACAATGCCACTATTGGTTGCTTCTTACTAATCCAAGAGAAAATTCCTGAACCCAAAGAGAAACAATAACCAGAAACTGACTTCCTGGAATCAATGTCTCCTGCCCAATCTGAGTCACAGTTCCCCACAAGAGAGGTTCCGAAACTGTATGTGATACCATAGTCAAGAGTTTTCTTCAAGTATCTGAGCACCCGCATCCCAGCCTTCCAATGACTCTCATGAGGTTTGTTTGAGAACCTACTCAAAACACCAACAACAAAACTGATATCTGGTCTGGTGTTACACAAGTAGATCAGACTGCCGACCAACCTCCTATACCTCCCAATGTCTGCTAGTGCTGATGTATCCTCAACGGATAACTTTACATTCACCTCCATAGGTGTAGCTATCTCCTTGCACTCGGTCATGCCAAATGCCTTCAAGATCTCCCATGCATACTTCTTCTGAGAGATGAAGATCTTTCCTGGCTCTTGCCAGACTTCAATCCCCAAACAATAGTGCAGCAAGCCCAAGTCTGTCATTTCAAACTCAGAACTCAAAGCCTTTCGAGTTTGGTTGATTATATCTTCATAGTCACCTGTAATAAGAAGGTCGTCCACATATAGGACAATCACTACAGACTTTTTACCATCCCTGCAAACATACAAGTTAGCATCTGAGGCACATCTTTTGAAGTTTAGGTTTAAAAAGAACCTATCTATCCGCTGGTACCATGCTCTGGGGGCTTGTTTCAGCCCATACAATGCCTTCTTCAGTTTACACACTTTGTTCTCAGAATGGGGGGCCTCAAACCCTGGTGGCTGAGCCACGTACACCTCCTCCTTGAGGTCACCATTTAAGAACGCTGACTTAACATCCATTTGGTACACTGGCCACTTCTTGTGGGCAGCCACTGCAAGTACTGTGCGAATAGTGGTCATTCTGGCATTTGGGGCAAATGACTCTTGAAAATCAAACCCTTCAACTTGTGAAAATCCTTGGGCAACTAGTCTAGCTTTGTACTTTTCTAAGGTACCATCAGCCTTGTACTTTACCTTCCAGATCCACTTGGTGCCAATAACCTTCCGCTTTGCTGGTCGATCCACTAGCTCCCAAGTGTCATTCTTCATTATGCTGTCATACTCCGCCTGCATAGCAGCCTTCCATGATGGATCTACAAGTGCTTCTTCTAAGTCAGTTGGCTCCTTTACTTCTCTCATAATATCAACCATCAAGGCCATATTGACTATGTGAGCAGAAGCCCTCCTTTGCTCCTCTATTCTCTGAGACCTCCTTGGTCCGTCTGCCTTCTCCTCAACAGATGTAGGCATAGGATTATTGTGGTCATAGAGCTGCTTCACCCAGCGCGGCAATGGCTTTTCCGGTGGGGTGATGTCAGGTTGGTGAACTTTTTCCTCATCATCTGAAGATGATGCTTCCTCCTCCTTAAGGATAGGGATAGCTCTCGGGACAAGTTCATAGTGGACTACTTCTTCGCTTGATGATAAAGTGGAAGAACTTGCCTTCTCCTCCTCCACTGTATGCGGCTCCTCCTTGAACACCACATCACGGCTCGCGATGATCTTCTTTGCCTCTTGGTCATATAATTTGTAAGCCTTCTACTCATCACTATAACCCAAGAAGATACATTTTCTGCTTTTTGGTTGTAACTTGTTTCTCTTCTCATCTGGAACATGTGCATAACATTCACATCCAAAAATTCTGAAATGTGAAACATATGGTTTCTTACCAGTGTAAGCCTCATGAGGTGTTTTTCCCTTGAGAGCCTTTGTATAGCTCCGATTTAGAATGTAGACTGCAGTATTAACAGCTTCAGCCCAAAAATGGTTAGGCAATCCCTTGCCCTTTAGCATGTATCTTGCCATCTCCACAATGGTGCGATTCCTGCGTTCCACAACACCGTTCTGCTGAGGTGTGTGAGGCGTCGTCAATTGACGCTTGATCCCTTTGCTCTTGCAAAAGCCTTCAAACTCCTTCGAGTTGAACTCACCACCACCATCTGTTCTAAATTTCTTCACACTTTTCCCTGTTTCATTCTCAACAAGTATTAGCCATTATTTAAACTTACCAAAAGCTTGAGCCTTATCACGAAGGAAGTACACCCACATCTTCCTACTGTAGTCATCGACAATCAACAAAAAATAAGAAGATCCCCCCAAGGCCTGTGTAGGCATCTTACCACACAAGTCAGCATGCACCAACTCTAGAGGAGCCTGTGCTCTATTCTTGCTTTCTTGTGGAAATGCCTTTCTCTGTTGCTTGCCCATCATACAAGCTTCACATGGTTCCTTCAATTCAGTTATTGTAGGTAGGTGAGCAACCATACCTTGCTTTTGCATCTCCTTCAATACTGCAAATCCGATGTGTCCAAACCTTTCATGCCAAAGCTTACTTGTGCCCACTCCAGCGGTGGCTGTAAGAGCACTTAGCTCATACAGGTTGTTCCTTCTTTCTCCTTTGCCAACAATTGTGCCAGCACTATCAATAATTTCTGCACCTGTCTTCTTGAACCTTACTTCATGACCAAGATCAGTTATGGCAGCAACTGATAAGAGATTTCTCCTGATTTTGGGAACATACAACACATTTGAAAGCTTTTTGACTTCACCATTTGCAGCAACAAAAGAAATAGTACCTGTGCCCGCAGCAGGGCATTTAGCATCATTTCCAACCGTCACAGTGATGGATTCTTGTAGAGGCTGCATAGAACTGTATAGACCTTTCTTGTTGGTCATGTGACGGGAGGCCCCACTATCCAACACCCATGAGTCAGTGGTAGATTCTTCTTGCACTGAGGAGCACACTTCCTCAATGGTCGCCATGAATAATTCTAACTCTGCTTCAGCTGTATTGGCTGTCTCTTTCCCTTTACTTTTAAGGGTACCATTCTTTTCATCTGCCTTCTTGACACGACAATCTGCAATTGCATGTCCTTTCTTCTTACAGTAGAAGCACTCTCCTTGAAACTTCTTCTTGCCGCCCTTCTTCTTTTTGTCACCATCATTTTTGGTGGAGGAAATACCTTTGCCTTTTGCATTGGCAGAGAATGCAGCATCTCCATTGTTGCTTCCTTCTTGGGCTTTTAGCCTCAACTCCTCCTCCATTAATAATGCACAAAACTCCTCAAAAGTCAAAGCTTGAGGTCTCACCTGAGTATTAAGGGCAGTTACTAGTCCATCAAACTTTTGTGGACAAATCCGAAGACACCTCCGAGCTAGCTCTTCACTAGTCTTCTGTATCCCAGCGCTAGCCATTTGGTCGCGCAGATTCTTAATCCGAGTGATGAATGCTTCAACCGTCTCTCCTTCAGCAAACTTCTCCGTTGCTAGTTGATTCTCCAAGTTTTGAATCCTTGTTTGGTTTCGTGTTTCATACTGACTCCTTAGTACATTCCAAGCATCTGACGCTTTGGTTGTATGCTGAATCAGAGTCAAAACACTATCAGAACAGCTTGTAACTAAGGCACACAATGCATCTGCATTCCTTCCTTTCCAAGCTCGTAGAAGATCTGCATTTGGAGGAATCATCACACTAGGATTTGATGGGTCGGGGGTAGGCTGTGGTTCTGCGTCAGTCCCCAGCACAGTCTCCAGAAGCTCATAAGAATCAAGGATAGTTGTAATTTTGAACTTCCACAAGGTGTAGTTTGTACCATCTAACTTGCCTTCGCTGAAGGTTGGTGGACGAATCCTCAGTGTTTGAATAGTCGGTACAGCAACACCACCTCCTGCACTGCTTCCTTATGCGCTAGAACTGCTTCCGAGAGTTGACATAGTTTCTCTTTGCTGTTGAAGCCTTTGCCTCTTGCACGCTCTCCGATCTCTAGAGCCCCCTGGGCTCTGATACCATGTAAAATATTACACGGCGCAGCGAACAGAATCTGAGAAAGAGATAGAGAGTACACAACAGATAAGAGGAGAATCAGTAAATTCTTTAACTCCAAACAACTGATACAAAGATGGCTCTGTCCACCCGTGCGCTTCCACTGTGTGAAGCTTAGATGGCGATCTAGATAGAAGATAGGTGAAGAGCTTAAGGCTAGCTGGAATAACAACTCTGACTGGGTGAAAGATAAGTGTAAGATGGCTGCGAAGGGGTTTAGCTTTTATAGCCCGTGAAGGCCGTTAGGTCGGCCTGCTGACCGACCTACCATATGAGCCTCCACTAGTCGGCCAGGGAATATTCCCTTTACCATCGGGCCGGGGGCGCTGGCCCCGGACCCCCGCCAGGGGGGCCGCTGGCCCCCCTGGGACCCCCCAGCCAGGGGCCGCTTCCGCGGCCCCTGGACCCCACAATAGGGGCCCCTTTTAACTCCCTTACACCGCAACTCGATGCAATGCGCCTCAAGTTGCTACCAGCTTAACCACTCCGTCTAACCCGAAGATTGGACCCACAACAGTCACCTTTTTGCCATCCGGTCACATAGACCTCATCTGATATACAAGTCAAGACTCAACCAATGTCCGGGCTCACACTTGGCTTCTCCTCATAATGGGGGCCTTACAACTTTGAGCACCATGGATCATTGGTAGCACCTAATGAGGGTGGGGCATTGATCATATCTAACAAGAATGACATGCAATAAGAAGGAAAAATCTCCGCAGGAAGGAGTGGCACAGGGTTATCATGTTAAACCGCAATTCCGGTGGAAGTAGGAGGGGTTCATAGGCGAAAAACTCCAAAAATACGCCCGAAAACTCATTTAAAAATTAATAACAATAAATCCAGAAGGCGAAAAAGGGGGGAGGAAAAAGGAAAAAGGTGGGGGAAGACACATGGGACACGGCTGTCAAATCCAATTGGAATTCCGATGCAAATAGGGCAGGTTCACATGAAAAAATATCAAAAAGACGCACGAAAAAGTCGTAAAAACCGAAAAATTAATATTGGACAAACGTGTATCGGAATGACTCGGAGTAAAAAGAAAAAAATGTCAGGGGAAAAGTGTTTGGCATGATTATGATGTCAGATGACGGTTCCGAAGCAAGAAAAGCGCGTTCACATGGAAATCTAACTAATTTACAGAAAATGCTTCAAAAATTAATAACTCGAAAACGGTGCACCAGAACAGGGGTAGGTAAAAAGGAAAAATGGTCACTTCAAAGGGAGAAACAGGACTATAAGGTTGGATTTGGACTTCGGTGAACGTAGGATGCATTCACATGGCAGGACCTCAAAAGTAGAGAATGAAGGAAAACTGCAAGGGAACAACCCCAAGGGTGGGTGGAACATGAACGATTGGATGGGAAGGGACCCTATCAGGGTAACAGCAAGGCATGGCATACATGCATGAGCAAGTTAAGGCATATGCAGAGGGGTATGCAACGTAGACGCGTAGGGACGCGTCCCCACACTTAAGACCTTAATGGATAGGGTTAACCGAGCAACAGGGACCTAGGACCACGCCACAGACCATCCACTAACTTCCCCACACTTAAAACATGACTGTCACTAAGAAACAACAGTTGTAGGGTTAGAAAAACTTGGCCCATTTTGTCAAGAAGCAAGGTTGAGTGTCGATGGCACATCCGGTGTCGTTGTCGGCTGTTGGAGGTACGAAGGCATCTTCTCGGCACACGTCCGTCATGGCAGGGACCACGCAACAACACCCAGGGAGGTAGCTGGTTGAAGGAATCACAGGAAATTCGTCGATGATAAGGAATACTACACTCAACTCACAGTCACCCAAATGAAATGAAAGAACTGTCACTCGCCCCATGACTAATATCACTCGAGGAATACAAACCCATATCCCATACCTGGTTTAGAAATCAACAGGGGAATGGTGCAGAAGGAGTATGCCAAGGTGCACAGTTGATGGTGCATTAGTGCATCCAACCCGTCTAGCATAGGTGCAAGGAGGAAAGCAAGGGAGCCTTACAGTGCAGTGTACAGAACAGGGTGACGTGTCTTGTGTTGACGGTAGAGACCCATCTCGTGTGTGCATAGGGAAACGGGAACATACCTGACTCCAAGTGTCGTAACGTCCCTCAATCTCACCTCTCGGCAATTGATTGAAGAAACTCCAGTCACACTCAGCCCACCCTCTGTCTCACGCTCGGTTGATAGATATAGGAGGGCAACCATGTCCTAAAACCCATTGATGTAATCCTCACAGTCACTGGTGCAAAGGTTGTATGCCGTGTGCACATTTGATGGTGCAACTGTGCATCCTGCCCTATGCCGGCATATGGTGCGAGAAGGAAGGCCAGGGAGCCTTATGGTGCAGTGCACAGAAACAAATTGTGCTTTGTGCATTGAGAGGCCCATCCCGTGTGTGTAACACTTCATTCACACTACTCACCTCTCATTTGATTTGAAGGGAAAAGACTGGTCTCTCGGTCCACCCTCTGTCTCACTCTGTGTTGATAGTTACAGAGGGCAACCCATACTCACTTCCCCATCCGGTTAGGATGAAAGCTCACGTCACTCGATTGTGTGTCGATGAAGATTGCGTCGTCAGTTGTTGAAGAGGCGTACCCAGGGAGGTAGCCATCAAATCGAATGTTGTGTTGGACAAGAACATGCCGTCTGCTAGAGGACAATTAGACACTCTGCAGAAAGATCCAGGACACAGAGTACCAAGGGAGGCAGCTTCAGAATTGGATCCTGGGGATATCAATTAATGAATTCGCTTTCTGGACTGCTGGGTGTTGCCACCTTTTCCACAGCCAGCTTCTCGCCCAAGGGTGTTTGCCACCTTTTCTTGGAACGAGGCCTGCTATGACAGGGAATTGCTTCCTTTTCTCCCATAACAGATTTGTTTTTCTTATTTTTTTTCCTTTTTTTTCTCTTTTTTTTTTGTTTCCCCCTATTCCCGAGGGTTTTTCCACCTTTTCTCGAAGAATAGGTCGGCATGACAGGGACCTAAGTCCTTTTCTCCCATGACCGATATGTATATTGTGTTTCTTTTTTTTTTTCTCTTCGAATTAAGCAAGGGAATGATGAAAATACCATGTATCAGAACCAACCTCGCCACTGCCGCTGGTGGAAAATAGAGGATAAGAGATCAAGGCTGGAAGGTAGGGTTGAGGGGATAGAGGGTTGCGTCCACCTCATCAGGAGTGGCTGAAGAACAGCTATCAGAAGTAGCATCATAAGAGTGATAGTGCCACGCCAACAAGGAAAAGGATCAAGTGACCGTGATTGTCAAGATCCCCAAGGAGGAAAGTATTTCTTCAGACGATATCCATTGATGAGGAAGGGATCATCAGAGGCATCAAAAGTCTGCACTTGGACAGAGCCATTAGGGTTGATGGCAAGTACCTTATAGGGGCCCATCCACCGTCATTGAAGCTTCCCAGGAAACTTGCCAAATCATGAATCATAGGCTAGGACCAAATCATCTTCTTTGAACTCCTTGTGCTTGATGAAGCTGTCATGGTAAGTCTTGCGTGGAGCTTGCGTGGCTTCCATGCACTGTAGAGCCATTCTACGAGTTTCTCCAAACATTCCAAGTGCAGGAGATGGCGTTGCAGTGAATCATCGTCCCCCAAACGCTCTTTGATAGCCACTCTCAAAGAGGGTAATTCCAGTTCAATAGGGAAAACAGCTTCTGTACCATACACCAGCTGGAAAGGTGTCTGTCCTGTTGCTGATTTATGGGAGGTTCTGTATGCCGAGAGGGCCTCTGTAAGTCGATCATCCCAATCACGATGATGTGCGGCAATTGTTCTTGTCAGAATCGAGCAAAGGATGCGATTCGTGACTTCGACTTGGCCGTTGGCTCTGGGGTAATAAGGAGTGGACTTGCGATGGCGGATCTTATACAACTCTATCAACTCTTCCATGACTTTATTAAGGAAATGAGTGCCTCTGTCACTTACCAGCTCTAAGGGACTGCCAAAACGGGTGATGATATTCTCGTACATGAATAGGGCCACGTTGTTACCATCGTCCCGCTTTAGGGCTTTAGCTTCACACCACTTTGTAACATAATCCGTACATACCAGGATGTATCTGTTCTGCTTCCTTCTAGTAGGAGGATCGATTGGACCTACAAAGTCGATGCCCCACTTCTCAAACGGCTTCAAAGAAAGGATAGGTTGCAGTGGCATGGCACTTATCTTCGTGGGTTTCCCCGTTCGCTGACAAGCATCATATATTTTACAGTAACCATAGGCATCCTTATGAAGGGTAGGCCACCAGTATCCTGCTAGCAGAGCCTTCCTGGCTGTAGCTTCTCCTGCAAAGTGGCCTCCACATGGCTCGTCATGGCAAGCCTTCAAAACAATCCCAATCTCATCTCCTGCAACACATCTTCTAAGCACTTCATCTTTGCCTTTCTTGTACAGTGCACCGCCTAACAGGGTATAGGGGGCTCATTCTAACATGAGCTTCTTCCTTTCCCGACTAGAGGTGCTAGGAGGGTACTGTTGGGTTGCCAGCAGATTGGCAATGTCTGCATATCAGGGGATTACAGTTTCTACCAGGAATAGGGAAGCATCAGGGAGGTGTGCATCATCCTGCTCCTCGTCTACAGTCTGTGGGATATGCGATAGATGATCAGCCAGAACATGGGAACGACCAAGCTTAGTAATCACCTCAAAGTCAAACTCCTAGAATAGAAGGAGCCATCTCATCATTCGTCCTTTCATATCTTCTTTATTCATCAGGAAGGATAGGGCCTCATGATCCACATAAAATTTAAAGTGGGTGGATAGGAGGTAGTGGTGAAACTTTTCTAGGGCAAACACCATCGCCAAGCACTCCAGCTCTGTCACTGTATAGTTCCGTTCCCTATCAGTGACTTTTCGACTTGCATAATAGATCGGTTGATCCAGCTTCAAGGAGCCCTTTTGGCAGAGAACTGCGCCTAAACCTTCAATTGATGCATCAGTGTGTACATGGAACTCTTTCGTCCAATCAGGAGGTTGCAGAATGGGTGCCTCAATTAGACACTGCTTCAGAGTGTGGAAGGCTTTGTCACATTCTTCCATCCAAGTAAACTCTGCATCTTTCCTCAGAAGATTGTGCAAGGAGGTTTCCTTTGTTGCAAAATGGGCTATGAACCTCCTGTAGTAACCCATATGGCCTAGGAATCCCCTCAACTATTTGAGGTTGGTGGGTGCTCTCAGAGCTGCGATCTTTTTGATCTTTGTAGGGTCTGTTGATATCCCTTGTGTAGAGACAATGTGGCCCAATAGAACTCCAGAAGAGACCCCAAAGATGCATTTGTCGGGGTTGAGGGAAATCCCATACTCGCGGCATCGGTCAAAGCATTGTTCCAAGTGTCCCCATTGTTCACGGATCAAACTATAGACACAGAAGTCATCCAAATATACCTCAATAAAGTCGTGCAGATGATTTTGGAATGCGGCCATCATGACTCGTTGGAAAGTAGCAGGGGCATTGCAGAGCCCAAATGGCATCACTCGGTAAGCGTACGTCCCCCATTCTGTGGTGAAGGTTGTTTTGGACTGGTCTTCTTCTGCGATTTGGACTTGGTTGTATCCACCGAATCCATCCAGAAGGGAATAAAGCTCATGTCCTGCCACTGTGTCCAACAGTTGGTCTGTGAAAGGGATAGGAAAGTGATCCTTCTTCATCTTGGAATTCAACTTGCGGAAATCCACACATATACGAAGCTTTCCATTCTTCTTGGGTACAACCACGATGGGTGAAACCCATTCACTATTTGCCATTGGATAGATGAACTCGGCTTCTAGAAGCTTCAGCAGCTCTGCTTTCACAAATGTGGAATAATTCGGGTTCATTCGCCTCTGTCGTTGCCGTACTAGCTTGGCATCAGGCTCCAAGTCAATATGGTGCTGACATATTGTGGGATCAATCCCCTTTAGGTCTTTGTAGGACCACGCAAACATGTCCAAATTTTCTTTCAACAAGTTGTACAAGGTTGATAACTCCTCTTCTGGGAGGCTGCTTCCCACCTTCAAGTGGCGTTCAATGCCTTCTGCATCCACAAAGGTTAACTGCCTTTCACCTTCTACTTCATGGATGAAGGTCCCACGGACTGCTTCTGGATACAGATCCGACTCCTTCAAGGGAGTGGTGTCACCTTCTGATGTCCCACTAGACCCAACTTCTTCTTTTGGTGGAGACTTAATTTGCTCCTTGAGATGTTCGAATGGGATTAGAGCCGTTTCGGGTTTGGTTTCAAAATTAATTACCTCTTGGCTTGAAGACTCCTCTTCTGAAGATGACACATCCAGGAACGTCACAAAACAGGGACCCTCTGATTTCTGTTGGGTTTGTGGGACTGGTGCTTATTGGCACGGTGCATCATCATCATCTTTTCTTGGCAAAGATGGGTTAGGACGGCATGAGCCACTGTTGAAAGACGGCTTGTTCTTCTTAACCCATTTCTTATAAAGATTTTACATATGAGAAGATCCATTTATCAGACCAAATGGTACCATTGCCATTCTTTCCCATAGCATGAGCTCATCTGCTTCTGATGCTTTTGGAACTTCTTCTCCAAATGTATCTTCTTCGGGTGGGATAGATTCTTCTGGTTCACTTTCATAACCTTCTTCGTCCATATCATATTCATCCTCTTCTGTCTCTGTCTCTGCTTCTGCTTCTGCTTTTGTCTCTGCTTCTACTTCTGCTTCTGTCTCTGCTTCTATCTCTGCTTGTGTCTCTGTAGGAGCTCTGTAAGAGAAGATCAGATTCTCTGTTTCCTCTTCTGCCTCTGTCTCTGTCTGTGCTATGGCCATGTAACAGGGAGAGCATTACATCCATGCTTCTATCTCACTATCAGAAGTGATTTCGAAAATCGTTCCTGGTTCAGGCAAGAAGTATTCACCCATTGATAATGGCTTTGCATCTTTTGGGAGTTGGCTTATAGTATCCACTGTTAAGGAACGTGCCACTATTTTCTTGGGAAGGATTTGTTTGACAACATCTTCGTCTGCTGATGTTCCATCTGTAGCCTCATTAGGGGAGTCAGAAGATAATTCCAAGGAGGTGGATCCATGTCCTTTTTGAGAACCATATAGCTTCAGCACCACTTTGTTGGGTCCTCTACCCAAGGTCAAGGTTCCTTTGAACCAATCCGTCCTTGCTCTGGCTTCAAAAAGCCATGGTCTGCCCAGTAACAGAGGATAGGATGTACCATAAGAGTTTGGCTTCACCACCAGATAGGTTAGCCAATAATCTTTCCCAGCCACTGTAGTCTTCACATATGGGAGAATGCCCAAAGGCTTGATTCTGCTCTGATCCGCCAGTCTAATGAGCCATTGGGTTGGTTGCACACCTTGTAGGCCTAGATCCTTCATTGTCACATCCGTCATAATGTCCACTGATGAACCACCATCAATCAGTGCATTTGCAATGAAGCAGCCTTCAATCCACACGCCAGTCTCTGGGGTACCCGGATCTAGGAAGGTGTTAGCTACGTCCACTTCTTTGACAGGCTCTGGAGCTTTATTGGACTTTCTTGCTGTTGAGGGAGCAATCCTTAAGCCACGTCTTCTTGTCAGTATACTTTTGAACCTTTTTCGACATTTGGGAGACAACATCAATAATTGTTGGAATGTGAGGTTTGGTTTAAAGGTATCTAGATCTGTGACCAGATTGTATTCCTTAATAGGATCCACTGGCTTCTCTAATCGGTTAGGGAATGGGGCAACACCCATTTTCATCTTCCCTCTCTCTTCTAACAGGGGAATCATGGGAACTTCTTCTGCCACTTGTGGCACTTCCTCCTTGTAAGAAGCTGGGAATAGTTAGAATGCTAATAATATGCCATGTCACATAGACACTGGTATATAAGGAGAGAAGTTGTGATTTTTCATATCTTTTGACAAATCAATACATTTACAATCTTTCTCTCCCTTCTTGCTCTAAGCTTCCATGGCTTCTTCATCTTTCCTGTCTTTCTCTCTCCAATTCTAGTCTTTCTCTCTCCTCGTCACTCTTATTCTCTCTCTCCCTGCAGTCTTTCTCTCTCCTCTTTCTCTCTCCCTGGTTCTCTCTCTGACAAGTGGTATCAGAGCTTCAGTCTTTGATCCATTATTTTCTTCCATTTTCACTCCTATTTTCCTATTTCAAAACCAATTTCAGACAAAAATGGTACAAGACAGTGACTAGTGGAGTGCTGCAGGACAACTACATTTAGCAAATGATTACATTTGGAGATATCCAAGGTCAGATATGGTGGGTAAAGGCTTAAATGGTTGGACTTCACCAAATTTTATGCAAAATTGAAGGTAACTAGGGTAAAGGATGGTTAACCGGGCCTAGTTTGGGAACAAACTGTGGTTACTTTGAAAAGAGGGGTTTCTCTTTCCCCTTTCCTGGAGTTTCCTGCAGGTTTCATGGAAGTTCAGCCCTGAAGATCAGTTCATATCTCTCTTAACCCTGAGTTTCTTGGTCAAATACCACATGGAAATGATTCCTCAGTTCAAGACCTTTAGAATGAGCATATGGTTGCTCAAGCTTGCCACTGCCATGGAGCCAGAAGCAGCCCCGAAAATTGCGGCGCAATTTTCGGGCTGATTCCAGCCCTGCCCTGCTTCAAGCTTGCTTCTCCTCAGCTCTGGCACTCTTATTGATCCATTTCAAACATAAAACCTCAGCAATAGTGAGATTCTCAGCCACATTCAAGGATTTCTCAGCTCTCTTGAACCCTAGGTGGACAGTCCATGGGCATCCATGAAAGCTTCAGCCCAAGCTTCCATTTCTTGACAATTTCTTGAAGATTCTTCATCCTTTTGGCCCATGGAATCATTTCAGCAAGGATTGTTCAACAAATTGCAAGGATTAAGCACGGGATGGCTAAAGATTGAGGATCAAGCGCCTCTATGGAGCAAAAATTTGGGGGAAACGGGTTTAATGCTTCAATTTCAAGCATTTGAAGCTTCAAGATTGGTCTCAACCATCAGATAAGCAAGCCTTATGGATTATTTTGCTAACATTGGACAACCGGGAGCCCTATCAAGCATTTGGCAAGTTATTTTCAGCCATGTCAAGGTATTTCTCTTCAATTTTTAATCTCTCTCATTAATCCAATTGCTGAGCTTAAGCCATTTGACTGAGAGATTAAAGAATTGATCATTTTCATCAAATTTTCAGTCAACCTTTGCTTGAATTCATCTATTCATGAATGCAATGCTTGCCTAATGCATATTAGCTTCAATCAGTGAATCAAAGGCCTCAATTTGAGATTTCAGCATAACACTTGAATCTTATTGACTGAATACATTGATTGGTGCCTTTGTTTACTCTAATCCAATTGATTGGTTGATTCTCTTTTGCCTAAATTGAAAAATTGTAAAAGGGTAAGTACTAGCAATCAGTGAGTCACTGAATTGCATAGGTAAAATCCTTCTCCCATCTCAAGTTTTCTTATCTCATTCAATTGCATCTCATGAAAGGCTGAATGGATATTTTTGAATTGCATATCATGCTGATTGCTTAGCACACTAGCCTCTGCCATGTTGATATTCCCACCGAGGAAAAAGGTGGATGCCGGGGGAGATAGTGGGACAAAAGAGAGGTGACCCTTCCTCACTATCGAAGATCCCGAAGGGGTGCAACCAATCGACCCGGGGGGAACTTTGCCCACCTCCCAGTATTTCGGAGCCCGTGTAGGGAGCCTGTCCTGCCGTTTTATCCCTCACATAGGTACATCGAGTGGAGGATTGAAGATTGAAGACTTTCCAACAACTCAAGTACCTACTGGACTAAAACAGGGTAAAACAGGGAATTTAAAGGTCACCCACAGGGCATTTACAGGTGGATACAGGTACACCCTTTATTACTGAAGCACAGGTGCAGGTACTACAGGGTACCCACAGGTCCTATATACCCCTTTGCAGGGTTTGGTAGCCATTTGAGGTTACTCTCTTGCATTACAGGGTCAAAACAGGGCACTGACAGGTCTAAACAGGGTGCAGGACTGGACAGTTCAGACTCTGAAATTCAGTTACAGAATTTTCTGTCCTAAACCTGTTATAGCGTGCTATATCTCATCTCGAAGAGGGCATTGTTAGCTTTGATTCTCACAATAAAGTTTTGCAATCGGAGTTTTCTAGCCAAAGTTATAGTCGTTTTACTGACAGGGGGTACTGCAGGACTGCACTAGTATGGTAGGACATAAAGGCAAAAATAAGGTCCAGGAGGATTATGCACAACAAATCAGGGATTCCATGATGGAAAGCACACTTCAAGAGAATCCTGAAGAGCCTCAACAACAAGGAGAAATTAGTATACTCAATGATACTTTGTGTGCCCATGAACTAAGACATAAGGAACGCCATGAGGCTATTTTGTCAGCAATGGAGCATATGATTTTATCATTTGGTAAAACGAAGTCTACAATGGAGCAAATGATTTTATCTCATGGTCAAACGAAATCTACCGTTGATAAGTTGATGGAATCAACTACCCAAACCAAGGCTTTCATTGATAAATTAGTAGAATCCAATGCTCAACTTATGGCAAAATTTTCTCAATTAATGCCATCGCAAACGGGATCAAAAGAAGCCAATGAGAAGGCTTGTTCAAACAGTGACCCTTCAGTCCCACTTCAGCCATCCAACCAAAGTGGTTATGGAGATGGGATCATTGGAAGAAGAGGCATTCCAAATAGTCAGTATGAAGTAGGTGAAGCTTCACAAAGGTATGATGACCATTTGGGCAGTTTGAATGGAGCCAATACTCAAACTTTTGGACTGCATAATCAGAGTTCCAGGGGTGCCTTACCAACAGGAAGATTACATGGTAATTCTCAGCCACCTATTGGAAGATTTCAGTCTCAATTTGGGGGTTCTGTACTTAGAAATCCTGATCAACCAGTTTTGGGATAGCAACCCTTTCATGATAGAGAATTCAAGGACAAAATTGTTTTATCCAAATTCAATGGCCAGTCATCTTCACCATCAGAATTAGAGGAATGGACCTCTAAGATGGAGTCCTATTTTGACATATTTCCTAAAATTGATGATATGAAGATACATTTTGCCTCCTTGCACTTAGAAGGATTTGCCTACACTTGGTGGAGGTATATCAAAAAAGAGAATGTATTTATTGAGAATTGGGAAGCTGTCAAGGCACTTATGGCTGAAGTCTTTGTTTCACCTCTTGAAAAAGAGAAGTTAGAACGAAGATGGTATGGTTTGGAACAAAGGGGCCTAAGTGTAAGAGAATATACAAACCAATTCCTCAACTTGACCATGTATGTGGAAAACATCAGTGATGAGGCCAAGTTACACAAGTTTATGTATGGTTTAGAACGATCCTTGTCAGCTGATGTTATGGCACAGAATCCTACTTCACTTTTCAAGGCTATTGAGCTTGCAGAGTGCTATGGAAGAAAGTATAGGAAAGAGTCTTCATTTCAGCCAAGTTATGGACAGCCAAGGACTATTTTAAAGCAAGGGCAAGTTGGTAACAATTATGGCAGCAATCATATGCGTAGTGGGAGCTTTCGGATACCAACTTATCCTCCATTTAATGCTTCTAGGCTTCAAAGCAATTTCAGGACAGCAAACAGTCCAAAGGTTGAATTTAAGCAAGGTGACAATAAGCCTAAGTCTACTTCAGCCAATACAAATTCCAAAAATATTCCCATGGATCTTTACAAGGAAAGAAAGGACAAAGGCTTATGCTTCAAGTGTGGAGAAAAGTATACTCCTGACCATGCTTCAAAGTGTGTATACAAAAATGCCAAGCCAAAGTTTCAGAGTATGCTAGTTCTTGAGGACTTTGAAAATGACATAGATGAAGTTAATGCAGTCA
Organism: Lygodium microphyllum; assembly: GCF_053477565.2. Classification (NCBI taxonomy): domain Eukaryota; kingdom Viridiplantae; phylum Streptophyta; class Polypodiopsida; order Schizaeales; family Lygodiaceae; genus Lygodium; species Lygodium microphyllum. The sequence goes on from NC_141139.1 coordinate 11,070,328, forward strand.
CAATCAATGCTGAAAATGAAGATTTCGAGGATGATGGTGGACAGGAGTACTTTTATGATCCATCTGACTCTTTTCCTTTTGATCCAGGCGGTGATATTCCATTTGATCCTGGTGGATTTTGTAATGAGTTGCCTACTACCACTAATTGTTCTATCTCTATGGATGCTTGGACGGGATCTAAGAGCCCTAGTACACTTCGTATGAAGGGAAGCATATGTGGAAAGCCAGTGTTCATCCTGATAGATAGTGACAGTACTCACAGTTTTGTCAATAAATCTATTATGTACAAGTTGAATTGTGTTCCCACCGACTTACAGCAGCCCATTCGAGTACAAGTGGCTAATGGTGAAGAGGAAACAAGCACACAGATTTGCCCACAGGTTTCTTTGCAAATGGCTGAAAATTTTGAAGTCAAAGTAAACTTGATCACTTTGGAAATGGGGCCCATAGATATTGTACTTGGTTGTGATTGGTTGATGACCTTAGGCAGGATTACTATGGATTTCTCACAGTTATATATGGAGTTTTTCTCCAATGGACAGCTCATCCGTTTACAGGGAATCCCTAGTAGATCTGATTTTCAGCTTATCACCATTCAACAACTCAAGAAAGAGTACAAAAAGTGCTCACATATATTTGTATTGCATTTGAACAAAGAAACACAGGGTCAGCCCAATAATTCAGCAAACCATCCAGCCTTGACAGCTCTTCTTGAGGAGTATAGAGATTTATTTGAAGGACCTACTTCATTGCCTCCTAAGAGAGCGGTGGATCACCCCATTGATTTGGAACCCAACTCAAAGACAATTAATAAGCCACCTTATAGACTATCAAAATGTGAACGAGAGGAAGTAGCCAAGCAAATCAAAGAGCTTCTTGAAATGGGATTCATTGAACCAAGTTCTTCACCATATGCATCTCCAGTCCTGTTAGTCAAAAAGAAAGATGGATCTTTCAGAATGTGCATTGACTATAGGGATCTCAATAAGATAACAGTGAAGAATAGGTATCCTATACCCAGGATAGATGATTTGCTTGATGAGCTTAAAGGGGCTCGATTCTTCACAAAGATTGATTTGAGATCAGGGTATCATCAGATTCGCATGAGAGAGGGTGATGAGTTCAAGACTGCTTTTAGGACTGATCGTGGGCTCTACCATTTCTTGGTGATGCCATTTGGCCTTACAAACGCTCCAGCTACCTTTCAAAGCCTGATGAATAAGATTCTGCAACCTTTCCTCTTTCAGTTTGTCTTGGTGTTCTTTGACGATATTTTGATCTATAGCAAGACTTTACAGGATCATTTGTCGCATATGAGGAAGGTTTTTGATGTGTTGAGACATCATAGGCTTTTTGCTAAGGAGAAGAAGTGTTCTTTCATGAAGACTGAAGTGGAATACTTGGGACATATAGTCAGTGAAAAAGGAATATAGGTTGATCCCAAGAAGGTGCAATGCATAAACGATTGGCCAAAGCCTACTACTACTACCTCTCTTAGAGGATTTCTTGGTCTATCTTCATTCTATCGCAGATTTATAAAGAATTATGCGGCAATTGCAGCCCCTTTAACTGATAGGTTGAAGAAAGAGGCTTTCTTTTGGGATGCTTTTGCAGATAATAGCTTCAACCAGTTAAAGGAATTACTTACCTCTGCTCCTATTCTCAAACTCCATCAATCACTATTCCAACATCTCATATAGAAGGAAAACAGAGCAAAACAAAAGTTCAATAGACCCAAATAGACAGTACTATCGAGATATCAACAGGACATGCCAAAACATCATATCTCCTCTATAAAACATTATGATCTTCTCAAACGTAATCAACCTCATCCAAAACACTCCCAAAAACTTCCAAATCAACTAATAATCATACAAGATCCATAAAAAATCAACCATTCAATCTAGCAAAACAAGAAAAATCTGCCAAAAAATCAAATCATTTCAACCCTCAACACATATTTTCTATTTTTTGTGTTCAACTATGATAAGATTGAAGCATTTTATGAATTGAAGTTACATGTAGTATTTTCAAAGTACAACAGATGTGAAAAATACAATTAAAAATTTGTTAGTAAAAAATTTATCATCATGTCCATTTATATGCCATGTCATCCAAGGTATCATGTACAACTCAAAGCACAATTTTTTTTGTATTTTTTGGATTTTTGAGAAAAAATTAAGTGCTCTGGCCTTTCCAACCACAAATTTTTTATCGACAAGTGTTTTTATAAAAATCTATACTTTGTCACTTGTATGATATATGCTAACTTATCATTCGGCAGAATGGAAAGGTTAACTAGATCATTACCTTGATAATCGACTGATCATTCTATTTAAACATTGAGTTTTTAATTAACACTACAAATTTAATCATTACACCATCATACAAAAATACAATATAAGACATTTGAGACATCTGAGACAAAATAAATAGAAAAGGTTTTTCATTACATGTCCAAGTTCACAAAGTACATTGCATTATAGTGTGCTACAAAAACTCTAGGTCCTTCGCAGCTCTAATATCTCTCCCCTCTTATCTATCTTACTAATGGCATATCTCTCTACATGATGTTCACCCATTTAATGTGAATCATACATAGATATGCGTCCTCAAAAAGGGTGACAAGGTATGCTTCTACAACTTCTTGGATAGCCTCCACTGCAATCCCTTACATGCAAAAATGATATTTGTAAGAGTTAATGATTTTTTTTACTAAGCATGCAAAGGGTACTTTCTTGATCAATAAGTCAATGCTCTTCTAGTACTTACGAATCTCCCTAAGAGTAGTTATGTGATAGTTCTTTCTCTGCTTTAGCAACCTCGCCATGGTTGCCATCCTTATGCTTGCTAGATTTGGGTTAAGGTTCGGGTGCAAGTTGCTCAATAGGGATTGGTTCTAGAGTGCAGAGGAGAGGTATTGGCCGAGGAGAAGGAAGTTGTTTGGCTCGCTGTGTTTTTAGCTTGGGGCATCACATGGGGCCCTTACCACATGTTCACTATCCTTTGGTTGCGTCTCTAGTAGCCTTGGGCCATTCTATCCCTATCTTGGAGTCTATTGATGTTATCATCAATGTTGACCTTATCATCATTGTTTTCATCTTCCTCGTCCATAGAAGCATCACCCTTGTCATTCTTTGGCTTGTTGTTTTGTGAGCTTCCACATCCTCACTTGCTTCTTCTTCTTTAGAAGAGTCTTCTTACTTGGGAGCTCTTTTCAAAGTCTTTAAGCCTTTGGATGGATAGGGAGGAGGGGGAAAGGACATAGAGATGATGAGGTTGTGCTACTATTAGTATCATCTTGTCAGCTAGAATTGGGGATCTCTTTGCCTTACCATGGTAAAGAAGTGAAAACTTAGCCTTGCCCTTGGCCTAGTAGTGGATATCATTACACAATTTGCTTGGTGTGAGCCATGAGGTGGATTAGAAGAGAATACAATAATTCAAGTATGAAATAAGAAATGAACTAAAAGAGCTCTATTTATATGAAATCGAGTATTAGGGTTTAAGGGGGGTTCACATGTGGTTTATGTACAGTTTAACCCTTCCCTTTGCCTTATCTCATACACGATCATGCATGTATATTCATTATACATGTGTTTTGCCACTTTTTCTTATTACATGCATGGATTTGTTACTTGAGAGATTTAGCCAATGTGGTAGCCTTAATATTCTCTAATGTGATGGAGATCTCCTGCTTAAAGGTGAATGTGCCCCTAGTGAGGAGAGAACAATAAAAAAGTGGCAAAGTACAAATATGCATAAGTACAACAAGATGAGGAAAGATGACATCTCATCCAACACTTATCAACTTCCTAAGGAAGGAAAAACACTTCGCTAAGAGACTTTTGATGAGAAAATTTTTAGGATTTTGGTGAGTAGATCTTGCAAGCTCAATGGACCTATCCTCCTCAATGACCTCTCAAATAAAGTGGTAACACACCTAAATGTGATTCGTCTTCGGATGGAAAACCAGATTCTTGGCCAACTAAATAGCACTCATAGAATTAGAATGCAATGTAGGGACTATATCAGTAATGCCAAGGTTTGCCACACTAGACTGCCTAATGAGAGAGCATACTTGCAAGCCTCAATGGTTGGTTGTAACATACTCTACCTCTATAGTAGACATGGCCATGCATTTCTACACCTTGGAAATCCAAGAAACAATACCTCCAGCAAAGGTGTAGACATAACCAGAGGTGGACTTCCTACTACTAGCATGTCCTGCACAATCAGAGTCAATGTATCCCATAACTCCTATATCCTGGCCATCATAATAGATACACATAGTTTTTTTGTCCTTTAGATACCTCATAATAACTTTGATAACATCCCAATGATGTCAACTAAGTGTAGCCATATAGCATGCCATAACTCCCACTACAAATGCTATGTCAAGGTGAGTGGCTATCATGACATACATTTGCATAAGGGATCTTTGCTATCTTAGCCTTCTGCTCATCAGACTGCAGACACAGACTATGGACAATCAACCTGACTAACTTTCACATGAGAAGGTAAAGGATAGCCAATAGGCTTAACATCTTGTGGATGAAACTGTTCAAGGACCTTCTGGATATACTCATTCTGTGATAAATAAAGAAGTCCCTTAGAGCGATCGCGTGTAATGCACATCCCAAGAATATGTGAGGACTGTCCCATGTCCTTCATGTCAAAGCTCTTCTTGAGCTGACATTTCAAGGCATCCAATTGATCATGAGCACTCCGAGCAATCAACATATCATCTGCATAGAGGAACAAAATCATAAGGCTATCATCATGAGCCTTCTTCGTGTATAAACATGGATCCATATTACTACAAGAATATCCCTATGAATGCATAAAAGCATCACACTTGTGGTACCATTCCCTAGGTACCTGCTTAAGTCCATAAAGGCTCTTTCTCAATATGCACACTAGGTGGTCCCTACCAGGTTCTACAAAGCCCTTAGGTTGCTCCATGTAAATCTCATCATGCAAGTTCCCATGAAGAAAAGTCGTATTAATATCCATCTAATAAAGACCCAAGTCAAGTTGAGCAAGCAAAGCCAATACCAAATGTAGGGTAGACATCTTCACAATAGAAGAAAATACTTCATCAAAGTCCACACCATGCTCTTGCTTGAAATCCTTAGCACAACAAACTAGCCTTGTATGCCACCTTGGGGGTCGAGGAGTACTTTTCAACTAGTATACCCTCTTGCATGGCAAGGCACGCTTTCCACTAAGTAAAGGAACCAATAGGAGAAAATACTTAATCAAAGTCCACACCATGCTCTTGCTTGAAATCCTTAGCACTCAACAAACTAGCCTTGTATGCCACCTTGGGGGTCGAGGACTACTTTTCAACTAGTATATCCTCTTGCATGGCAAGGCACACTTTCCACTAGGTAAAGGAACCAAATCCCACATATGATTTTTTTGCAATGAGTCATACTCTATGTTGAGATGGCAAGCTCAACGAGTGTGGACATTGATGATAAAATGCATGGCTAGATGGGTCTACACATCTATACTTAGCATATTGGTGGTCATTATAATACTCACATGGCCACTGACTTATCACTTATTATATTTAGTTCGTTACACCTACCTACAGCTGGCTAAGATATAGTGCTAATCAATTAGTGTAGTCTGTTATTATGCACTGTTTGACTTAGTAGGCCACTTTCCTTTATGTTGTATCTTATCTATACTTTGTGTACATTGTATAGTGTGTGAAAGAAGAAGAACAAATCAGCAAGAAAACGTTTTTGCCTCCATCTCTCTTCTTATGTTCTTGAGTGAGCTTCCTGTTGTGTATATAGTGTGTGTTTGGCACATCAGCTTAAGCAAGTTCTCCCACCACACGATTCTTGACATGGTATCAGAGCCGCGCCATTGAGAGAGGCTGATTTTGAAGGTTGAAGTGAAGGAGAAGAAGCAAGGTTCGAGCAAGAAAGCAACAGGTAAGAAACTCTCCCATTCTTCCACTCTTTCTCTTAGATAGTGCATGTGGAGGCATCGGAAGCAGGGTAGAGTGAAAATCTCAGATTGCTGTGAAATTTGGTGTGCGAGCAGAGCACTATATATTCTGCATATCTTTTTGGCATCTGAGGCCATTTTAGGCCCCGTTTTAGAACCGCAAAGTTATAGACAATAGTTTCAGGGTACACTATGATTTCTGCTGTATTGATTGAAAGTGGGTGCACAAGTTATAGATTTTGAATCTGTAATTTTTGAGGTGTTTTCTAGGAAGTAAACATAAGATTCATCTACAAATAGGTTGCTAATTACATGTACTATTGAGCAATCAGTGAAAAAGGTTGCTTTGTGTATTTATGTACACTTTTTGTGAAAGGCTACTAAATATTAGCTTGCTATGTTGTATCATTTTTTGTGATAATGGCAGAGAACACTGGAAATCCCATTATTGAGAAGCTCAATAGTAACAACTACCCTTCATGGAAGTTCAATGTGACGAACTTCCTCATTGGAAAGGGCCTTTATGAGTTTGTTTTAGGTGAAGAAAAGGAGCCAGAGTTAGATATCCCTTCGACTACAGATGAATTGAAAACATGGAAAGAATGGAATGCAAAAGACAAAAAGGTGATGTACTGGCTATCTATAGTCATTGATAATACAATATTGGGACATATCAGGAATGTAGAAACTTCACATGCAGCTTGGACAATTTTTGAGAATATGTTTTCAGTAGATACAAAGGAACGGAAGATTCAATGCAAGCAAGAGTTGAATACCTTACAAAAATGGAAAATGTCTGTCAATGAGTATGTTTTGAAGGTGTTTGGCAGCGATGCAATGTGTGATGATGACGATTTGGTTTCATCCACTTTGAGTGGCCTTAATAATGAGAAGGTATGGAAATCATTTGTTACTTCAGTATACGTACGAAAGCCATTTCCAAATTTTGATGAGCTGATCTCTCTCATGATTACCGAAGAGATCAATATGCAAGGTGATTCATTTGAAAAGAATGGTGAACAGGTCTAAGCATTTTACTCAAGTTCAGGAAGGGGACATGGTAGATCCTCTTTGAGAGGCCATGGTATGGGACGTGCTAGCCATAACTAGCAAAATAACTTCAATCACCAATTTGGTGAAATGATGGTTTCAAGAGGCTGAGAAAACTTTAGAGGTAGGGGAAGCTCTAGAGGAAGAGGTGGATGGCAGAACATAGGTTTTAGAAATTTTGTTATTGTTTGCCATGTCATATTGCAGCCCATTGTTATGCTAAAGAAGGATGATATTCGCAGTGGTAAATTACAGCAAGGAAACTATGCATCGTCTTCACGACACAATGGAGACAAAAATGAGTGCTTATTTGTTATGTAGCATTTTGTTATGCAACATATGATGAATGCAATTACAGGAAAGGGGACACATGATGATGTATGGTATGTCGATTTAGGTGCATCTAATCATATGACCATTCATGCTAAATGGTTTGGAGAGATGAAGGACTTACAAAATCTAGGTTATGTGTAGATGGGTGATGATTCATGCCACCCAATTTCACACGTTGTAAAGGTTCCCTTGCCCTTGCATGATGGCCAGACAAAGACTCTGACATATGTATTACGACAGATGTATTACATGTGCTATCAATCAAAAAGAATCTAGTGTTTGTTGGCCAAATGGTAGATTAGGGGTTACATGTTTGATTCAATACAAAAGGTTATTTTTTAGAAGACTTTAATGATAAGTGCAAGTTGGTCGAGCTTCCCTGCTTGACAGTGACTATGCTGTCCAATGTAGACCTGCTGTAGCAACTCTACCATAACTTTTGGTAGGCTGATCCGATCAGGGTGTGCGATGGCTGCAATGAAGGCTCATTTCAAGTACTATCAGCCTATATGGGTCATAGTTCCCTGCAATTAATTCACAATTGAAACTGGTGCAAAACAGAAAGCTGTCTGTGAAGACTCAGTAGGGGAATGGTGCCAAGAAAATTGGGCCTAATTGACATAACCGGGCTGCTACTTTAGACCCTTGGTTTTCCTTTTTACCCTCATCAATTTTTTTTTCAGCACGATCTTTTTCCTCCTCTTCATCATAAGATTCTATTACCTATAGTATGTTTGCTATCATCATGTGTCCCTTTTCCTGTAAGTACATTCATCATATGCTGCATAACAAACAAACGCTCATTTTTTTCTTCATTCTGTCATGAAGACGATGCATAGTTTCGTTGCTGCAATTTACCGTTGCGAATATAATCCTTCTTTGCATAGCAATGGGCTGCAATATGGCTTGTTTTGCCACAATAATGGCAAACAATAGCAGAATTTCCAAAACCTCTATTCTGCCATCCACCTCTTCCTCTAGAGCTCCCCTTGCCTCTAAAGTTTCCTCTACCTCTAGAAACCTGCATTTCACCAAACTGTTGATTGAACCTATTTTGTTGGTTACCGGTAGCACGTCGCATACCACGGCCTCTCGAAGAGGATCTTCCACATCCCCTTCTTGAACTCAAGTAAAATGCTTGGATGTGTTCACCATTTCTTTTAGATGAATCATCGTGCATATTGATCTCTTTAGTAATCATGAGAGAGATCAGCTCATCAAGATCTGGAAATGGCTTCCGTACATATACTGAAGTAACAAATAATTTTCATGTCTTCTCATTGTTAAGGCCATTCAAAGTGGATGAAACCAATTCATCATTATCCAGCATTGCATCAATCGATGTAAGTCATTTGCAATGCTCCTCACCTTCAAAATATACTCATTGACATACATTTTTTCTTTCTTTAAGGTATTCAACTCTTTCTTGAGTTGAATCTTTCGTGCCTTTGTATTTATTGAAAACATGCTCTCAAAAATTCTCCAAGCTGCATGTGAAGTTTTTGCATTCCTGATATATCCTAGCATAGTATTATCAATGACTGCAGATAGCCAATACATCACCTTTTTGTCTTTTGCATTCCACTCTTTCCATGCTTTTAACTCATCTGTACTTGGAGGGATACCCAGCTCTAGCTTCTTTTCTTCACCTGAGACAAACTCATAAAGGCCATTTCCAATAAGGAAATTCGTTACATGGAACTTTCATGAAGGGTAGTTGTTCTTGTCGAGCTTCTCAATAATTGGATTTCCACAGTTCTCTGCCATTATCACAAACAAGGATACAACACATCAAGCTAGTCTTCTACAATCTTTCACAACACGTGTACAATAATAGACCAAGCAACCTTTTTCACTAATTGCTTAATAGTACATGTAATTTGCAACCTGTTTGCAGATAAACCTTATGCTTGCTTCCTGCAAACACCTCAAAAATTACAGATTCGCAATCTGTAACATGTGGACCCACTTTTGGTCAATATAGCCGAAATCACAGTGTACCCTGAAACTGCTATCCGCAACTTTGCGGCTCTAAAACAAGGCCTAAAATGGCACTATCTGTAGAATATAAAATGAAATGATCTGCTTACATACCCAATCTCACAGCAATAAGAGATTTTTTCTTGACCCTGCTTTTGGTGCCTCCACAACAAGTACTATCCAAGAGAGAGAGTGGAAGAATAGGAGAGCTTCTTACCCGTTGCTTGCTTGCTTGAGCCTTACCTCTTCTCCTTCACTTCAGCCTTCAAAATCAGCCTCTCTTGGTGGCGCGGCTCTGATACCATGTCAAGAATCGCGTGATGGGGGGATTCGCTTGAGCTGTTGCACCAAACACACACTGTATACACAAGAGGAAGCTCATTCAAGAACACAAGAAGAGAGATGGAGTCCAAAACGTTTTCTTGCTAGTTTTTCTTCTTCTTCCACACATTATACAATGTACACAAAGTATAGATAAGATACAACATAAAGGAAAGTGGCCTATAAGTCAAACAGTACATAACCGACTACACTAACCGACTGGCGCTATTATGTCTTTGCCAGTAGGTAGATATAACAAACTAAATATAATAAGTGATAAGTCAATGGCCATGTGAGTATCATAATGACCACCAATGTGCTAAGTGTAGATGTGCGGACCAATCTAACTAGGTGGTCCATCATCAATGTATGCACATGTTGAGCTTGCCATCTCAATAAGAAGGGATTGTAGAACTTTCCAGTTTCTATCTTGCAAGGAAAATATCGATGATCCTATGAATGGGGGGTTATTTCTTACTACATTACAATGATTCATTATAGATTGAAAAGAGAAATGGGTGGAAAAGCTCAATTCTAGAAATGAAAGAGTAGAGATGACTCTAAACAATGTCTTAATCCTTGGATGCATTATAGGATGCAATTTTATTCAACAAAAATTGAGCTAGTCAATGGTAGTGATCTTATTTAGTTGTTGTTGAGTAAAATCACTCAAATTCAAATAGATAAAGTTGCTATAAAGTGTGAAGTATTAAAGAACAATAATCTAGCCCAATCTTTAGAATTCCACTATGGCTCGGGGGGTCACTCATAAATATATATATATATATATAACGTGAGTTCAAAATAAGGGGTTTTTAAAACACCATTTTGATACATTTTTTATATATAGAAGGGTGTCATATGAAGGGGTTGCTTATAGATTGAATAGAAAAGGGTTGTGTTTTATTCAAGAAAAATTCACATATTAGGATACTTATAAATAGGCCATGAATGCATGTTATATAGATGATATATATATTGTGAACCCCCCGAGCACTATGGTGAGGAAATGACTCATTTAGAAGATATTGTAAGTCAAATAGAGGCCTTTGCTGAGCAAGTCTTACATGAGAAATGAAACATGGAATGATTATAATTTCATGTAATGGAATAACTAGCTCTAAAGGAAGCAACATTAAATTGTTTACAAGTAGGAGTAGGCTTAACATCTATTCATTGTTCATCTTTATGAAAAGTAGATGATGGAAGATTCATAGGGCTTATCCATAGGGGGTAGGAGGCAACAGATGTCCCATGGCTCTATCATTAACTATGTCGAACAAATCAATCCAAATGGGGAATGGCTTTGAGATCTAAAATGGGAAATTCATCCATATGGAGACTGGTGAGCATTTTCACAAAAAGGTTTTACCACATTCCATTGAGAAAGCTATGGATTTCACAAAATATGATGATGGATCAAACCCAATCTCTTATGGCATGAGCCAAAGGCTCCAATAAATTTCATGGAATTTAAGTGAGTTCTTCATTATTTAGGGTGATATATAGAAAGAGAAGAAAATGAAGAGCTTCACATGCTAATATATTAGCTAAAGTATAAGAGATGGAAGTGGAGTCCTCAAGATCACCAATGCCTTGAGTGTCATAATCAAATCTTAAGACATTATCATCAAGACTTGCATGATTGTAGCAAGAACAAGAACAAATATAAAGCACACTATTTGAAGGACTTGCAAGCATCAACAATAGAGCAAGATGTGTTATATTTGTATATGGTTAAAATCACTAAGTTTTTACAATCAAAAGAATTTTCTAGGGCATTAGTTGTGTATCAAATATCTTGTAAGCCTCCATCTTAGGATCCACCATCTTAAGTTAATGATGGGCAACTTATAGGTTAGAGAAATCAATTGTGTCATATACCCATGAAAAGTCTATGGGGATACTGATTATCAAGCTTAATAGGGCTCAAATAGCCTTGTAATTTAAAAATTGAGACAATTCATTTTGAAGCAATGCCTAATATGTTTTTATTATTAGGTAATCAATTACAAGGCGTTTATTTGGAGAAGTTGCAAAATGTTCTTAAGAAATATTCTCATTTGTTTGCATGGAGTTATACGAACTTGAAAGGCATGAAACTTGAATTGTGTTAGTCTTACATTGATAATGAACCTAGTATTAGACCTATGTGCCAGTGTCGATAGTGCACCAATCCAAATTATGTAGAGAAGGTACATGCTAAGATTACTTAATTGTTAGATGCGAGATTTATATATCCTATTTCATATAGTGAGTGGGTTTCATCTATAGTTATTGTCTTAAAGAATAATTCGAATAAAACTTGTATATGTGTGGATTATCAAGCATTAAATAAGCATACTTATAAGGATCATTTTTCTCCCCTCTTAGATCAACTTCCAGAGAGAGTAGCAGGACATCATTTATATTCTTTTATGGATGGATTTAGTAGCTATAATCAAATCTAGAACCACTTTTCACCACAGAGTGGGGAACCTTTGCCTACAAGGTAATGCCATTTGGGTTATGTAATGCACCAAAGCACTTTTCAAAGAGTAATGATGGCAATCTTTCAAGATTTTTTGATGATCAAATGGATGGAAGTCTTCTTGGATGACTTCTGTGTGCATGGTGATGGCACCAAAAATGGGCCGACACTGGCTATGGCACTAGCCAAACCTCATGCACACAATAAACAACTCCACCACCACACGGCCTCGTGGGCCAATAGCATCTGTAATAACTAAATGCACACTAGAAAAATCTAATACTGTGTTTATTGCTGGATAAGAGTCCAACGGAACCTTTCCCAAAACCCCTCGAAGAAAGAGGGTATCCCCCATACATATTGGCAATAAGTTCCACATATCACAGACATAGGAGGTACCCCATTGGCTGATTGCCATGACCCCACTGCAGCTCTTCTACATCTTGGGGATTGGCCCCTCGATGTGCTACTTTTACATATAAACACATTTGCACAAGACTCCTCTGTTTGTTAGTGAGATCTGGGAGATACCATGTTTCCTCACTAATAATCTCCCCCAAGAAACGAACGGCTAACCTACGACAAGGGGAATCTCACCCTCTCAAGCGTGGGTCAACGATAATTCAAACAATTGCTATGTATTTCCAAGAAATAATACCACATGTATAATCAATGCAATAGTGGATGTCTCATCGTGCACAAATAGTTATGTTTCAAAATCAGCCTATGTGCTAGTACACAAATAGTCTTTCTATGAATTCCAACTAATACGTATATGCTTCGTTGCAAGAATCTAGCACCAAGGTAAACCTTGTGCTACTAGATCCCTAATTTCCAAATAGGTCGTTTCCTAAATACTATGCATAGAAAAAACAATCAGAATTTATATTATTTCAGCCCCCAAATTGTTGCACAAAATCCTACCCTCCCTCACCACTTAAGTTTTGATTCGTTGCATAGGTTTATAGAGGTTGTTTTGTCATGGTTTAGTGTATAAAATGCAATAAATCACACATTGTGATAAAAAAATAGAGAAAACTAAGGCCAAACCTCATGCTTTGTCCTATCATATATCCACAACCACTTATTATATTTTTTTGTATTTTTAAAAGGTGTATTCCTAATTTTCTCTCTCATTTTCTCTATTTTTCTAATATAAATATTGTTATATTTTTAGAATTGTGGCTCTTGATTCTTAGAACAGTAGAAATATAAATTTTATTGGCATTTTATCCCATGTGTATTGGTTTATCCCACCTAAAAACACCAAAAATCCCATTTTTCTCATAAAAACCATGTTTTACAAGTTTCTTAAAATTATTTCTAGAATTTTAACTTTATGTTTTTTGATTTTTCATCATGCAAGCATAGAAAAAATAGTAAACAACATGACTACCAATTTTCACTCCATAATAACAACATTGGCTCAATCAAATATAAAAAACAAGCAATTTTCCTTTGTAAAATAGAATTACCGATTTTTTCCTTTTTTGTGGGTTTTAAAATCTGATGCGGGACTGCAAATCAGCCCTCATTCAAGGCTCTGCTCACCTCCGAACAAGCAACTCTAGCCCTCCATTGATTTGGGAGTGATCTGGTACCATGCCGGACAAGCATCGTTTAACCGGTTCTCTTCTTCTTCATGGGCATAAACTGCCCCTTGAGGGGAGAGAGAGGGAGGAGAGAGAAAGATTAAAAAATGAGATTTTTAAATCCTCCATTAAAACGGGCAAGCTTGCTGTCATCCTATTTCTCTCCTTGCCTTGATCGAGAATCACCCTCTCTCTCTCCAAATGGATTTGAATCAGAGAGGCATCAAGAAAAAATGAGGAGGTGCATTGATGCTTCCCTCTGTTCGATAGTTTTTCCATTAGTTTCAAGGCTTTTATTAAGCCTAAGGTTTAAAACATTAAAATAACCGGTTCATTTTTTTGTGTTCACACTGTCTCGCAAGTGGATTTTTCAATTTTGAAGGCCCAAACGAACTCCAATTTGTAATTCGACTGGATAGGCAGCTTTGTGACGTCCAACTCCATCAATGTAGCCTTTCCCAAACACTTTATGGCTTCTAGATTGTATAGATGCTTTATAACGTCGAACCTTGCGGGGATTAAATGGAGGGTCAAACGACCTCCGATTGACAAACTGAGACTTGTGTTGGACTCCTGATGTCAAAATGCATCTAAGAAAACTCTAGCTCAGCCATCTGCCACCGTTTGATTTTTCATAAAAACTGGCTCTTTAACACCTCTCGAGCACTTTTCGGCTCCAAAACGAGCTTCAACGCTTCAAGAATGGGTCCAAATCAGGTCCTAAAATCCACCTCCCATTGGCAACCATGGGATAGGGCAACTTAGCCCATCGGATCCCACGAATGAATCTGCACATAAACACAACCACAAAGAGCATCAAGCTGATACATAATAGATAGACAAGAAAACACATCACAACTCTCAATCTACCCCTTGAAAAAACCAAGGCATGAAATCCACAAGGAATAGGCCTAACACAAACTAATAAGAGACTAGAGCTAGTCACTAACGTGCTGCTCCAACACGGCCAAGCTAAAAAGAACTATCAAAGAGGTCATCCTAACTAGTGTTTGAACTACCTTTCTAACTGAGGACAACTCAACTAAGAGCTCCTATGAGGTGAGGACTTCTATAGCCTAATCAAAGAATATTTGCTTTTAGAACATTGTCCTTTTAGGCCTTTATTTTCCATACTCGGGTATGTAAAAAGGAGAGAGTTGAGTGTAGTGACCCAAGGAGAACAAGGCATTGGCCTCACATCTTATCTCAATACCCAAGAACCTACCAAGCCCTCCTGAAGTGGCACTTAATCCTTTTCTAACACTCACTTATATTTTCTCTCCAACCTTCTCTTATTCTTATTCCTTTGCTTTTCAGCTAGTTGCCACCCCTAGGAAGACAAGGCATTGGCACTAGGTCTTGTCTCGTCCCTAGGAACCCACCAGGCCTTTGTAAGACAATGAAAAACTGCTCAAATATTTTTCTTTCTTTTCTATTGTATTGCTTTAGGGATTAGAACCACTTTTTACACACCTTTGTATATTCATATATTTTCTTTCATATATTTAG
This sequence comes from Lygodium microphyllum, assembly GCF_053477565.2. Taxonomy (NCBI): domain Eukaryota; kingdom Viridiplantae; phylum Streptophyta; class Polypodiopsida; order Schizaeales; family Lygodiaceae; genus Lygodium; species Lygodium microphyllum. The sequence continues at coordinate 11,085,550 of NC_141139.1, forward strand.
GGTTTTTTCTTTTGGGTATTTTTAGTAGGCTTCTCAACTGTCTCACACTAATAGGACCTCCTAGATTAGCTGCCTAGTAGGTCAGCAAAACATGGTCACTAGAACTCCCATTGAAAACAGATCTTTCAATGCCTGACGACCGCCTTTGCAGGAGGCAAGGACTACTTAGACCTCCCATTGATATATCTACCTAAACCTAGGACTTCATGCCTTGATCGTCGGTCCCCAATCAAATAAAAAGAAAGCACCTTTACATATGTATCGTTATTTTCTTAAGAAAAAGAAACCCGGAAAGGGGACAAAACCACGTGGAATGGCCAGAAGAAGCTCCTCTGCAGCAAAGCTCCCTCCAGCAACTTCATCAACCTGTATAATACAATCACTAAAATAACAAACTATTAAACGTACTTGCACCAAATAGACATAGGGCCCTCTTGGCCTAAAGGAATAGCACATTTGTACTGCAAACTAACTAGCCCTCTTGGCCTAAAATGGATAGGTCATTCTAATCTATGCAATACATGGTCTTCTTGGCATATACACCACATCCTATCAAACTAGCCAAGATACCAAAGATAGCATAAAATATGAGGACTAGTCTCATGCTACTCATGCGAATCAGCTAAAAGCTTGATCTACGTCCTTTGTAGATCCACTAGCCCAAGCCTTTCTACTAATATCTCACTACTAATGGCCATCTCTTCTTGGGTACTATGAGCTGAATGAATGACCTCATTGGGCTTATATATCCCATCTCCTTGGTTATCATTCAAATGGATCTGTCGTCCCAACTTTCCAAAAACTCCTCCTACAGGGAGAATCAAGGATCTATGATCATTCAACCCTTCCCTATTTGGATCATTATATGTATCAATGGTACAACCCAAATTAGTTAGAGCTTCAAACCTAGACCCATCACATAGATGCATCTCAGGGTGGTCCCTATTGTCACATGTAGCATTATGGCCTTTTATTACACCTACGTGGAAATCCATCAAAGCATGTCCACATGCAGTTCCTAGCCCTTTATCTAACACACCAACCATACATTTAAAAATTTCGGGTCTCCAAACCCATCTCATATTCCTTTTCATATGCTTAGACTGCCCCATTTTTCCACATTGGTCTAATGGACTCAAAGCAGACTTATTGCTATAGCCAAATGGCCTCACATCCTTATGACTTCCATCGAGCACAGGTGGACCTTGGGCATGTTGCATCTTCTTCATATGAGATGTCTTCCCTTTCCTTTGGCCACTCTGCAAAACTGCTTAGCCATAGGAACCATACTTTTACTAAAAAGAATAGCATCTACTCAAAAGCATGATTCATCACTAAATTGAAAAGGCTTCTCAAGAGTCTTACTAGTAGTACAACTAGAACCACTCATAGCACACTTATCCATACTCATAGGCTCCATGGTCCTATCAATGCCGTCATCGCAACTACCTCTCATGGGAGCATTGCAAGCCTTGATGGGACTTACTAGCTTGGAATATTTTTATCTCCATGGGGTATATTATCCCTACTATTTTCATTTTTTGCTTGGAGATTTTGACAACCAAGGTTCCCCTCATAGGCTATCTTGGTATCAACAAGCGAGCTGTCTCCTTGTAGAAATGGTTGGAAGCTAGGATGCACTTGTACTGAGCAAGAAAAAATCCAAAAGTTTCCCCAACATCTCTTTATGTCCCTCATAATCAATGGCATGCATCTTTGCTTCCCTTAACGACTTAGGATTTCACATTTTCACTTGCATTTGTATGTCAATCTCTAAGTCACTCAAAAAGAGCTCACATAGCACATCACTTGGCAATGTAGTAGCTCTTCTTGGTCAAAGCCTTAAATATTATCAAAGGCTCTAGCATATTCTTTAACAAAAGGATAGGACTCTTGCCTACTAATCTGCATTAGCTACCCTAGAACTTGGGTCATAGGCACCTTCTTCTCATATTCATCTAAAAATCGATCACTCAACTCCTCAAAGGATTTAATAGACCCCCTTGGGAGTCTCCAGTACCATTTTCTAGCCTCTTCCTTTAGGGTACTTGATAATATGAGCATCTAATGAATATCATCATACCCACTTGCAAGGCAAGTTAGGCTGTATTCTCTTAAATGCACCATCAGATCCTCATTAACCAACCCATGAAACACTGGGAGATCGCTATAAGGAGGAGGGCGTTTGGTCCTTTCCTTCAAGATTAGGACTGGGCCATTAAAATCCTCGTATTCCTCTTGACCTAGTAGCAGTGTATTACGGTCTTTCATTTCGTCCACTTCCACCTTTGCTGGTGTTGAAAGGTCATTCTCTCCATGAACTTCCCTTTCTGCCAACTCATAAAGTGGTTAAGGGAGGCATATAGCTCCTAGCATGTCATTCTGATCCTTTCTTAGAGGATCTTCCATATGTTGCCCCTTCAGCACTCCTTAGTGGGGGCACCAAAAAAGAGATGTTATGTGAGTGGTGATCAAGAACAAGTCTCACTCACAACCTGATAACGGGACGTTAAGGAGTGCGAGTTGGGAAAATTGACTTTGTCCGATGCACAACACAACAAAAGAAATTTTAATGTTTCGACAAACACTACATGAACCACACACAGAATCACATGCCAAACAACAATGCCTCTCGTAGCTCAAAACAACTCAAAACAGGAATGTGGGTAGAGCATCACTTTAACTGAAATTTCAAAAACACCAACAATTCAAAGGAAAAACCAAATGAATAGTATTTCCATACCTTGACAACCTTTGGCCGACACTCGGCACCTTTATATCCAAGCTCTTTGACTTTACAAGTTAGCATCTCAAGAGTTTGCTCTCTCGCATGCAACCCTCATCTCACATCTCTCACAAGATTCAAGATCAATACATAGGGGAAGCCCCCTAACTCTTCCTTCTTCTCTCCTTATATAGTTTTTACAAGTACTCTCATATATGTTAGGCTTTTTGCTTTTAGCTTTTGGCTTTCTTAAAAGGCTTAAGGCTTTTATGCTTTTGGTTCCCTTCACATTTTTTTAAAACTCAATGAGCCTTTAGCCTTTAGGATTTTTAATAGTCAAATTGCACTTTTTAAAAAATGCCATCCTACACTCGTCAATAGCTACTATCTTTACTCAAAACTTCTAGACTGCCTGCGTTCATAATATGCCGCCTTGTCTTCCAATGATTGATGACATTTCACCTACCCTACTTTAATCTTGACAATCGCCATGTTGCCTATATTCATTGACTATTGCAGTTCCTGCAATCTAGTAATCAACCTATCAGCATCCACGATAGTTGTCATCCTTTTATTGTTTGTAAATGACGTTATGTCTCGTCCGTCATCTGCGAAACGAATTGCCTGTGATGCCTACCATAAGGTTTGGGAAAAGACGGGATCGCCTCAACCTAGAACTTGTTTACCTTGACAAAAATCCTTCTCAATTCTTCGGAAGAAGGAAATATATTCTCTTCAATTTTCTCAAAATATAATTACATTTGTTAAATTTATGTATAAGATACAATCTCAATAGGGGATACTTCCTTCTCACATGATGATGAAAAGGATTTACTTCCTCTTCCTCAATTTTTTTTGCGGAACCCTAGCCTACCATCTCGTTGGCCATTGAAAGCCATTTTTAATGCATTTTCACCAGCACCTCATTCTGCAATTTTCAACTACACATTGGCACCCTGCGATTGTCATCGAATCTCTTTGCCATCCATCATATAACGCCGCCCTACATTTAGTATGCCGGGTCTTATCAATGACGTTGACTGTCAAGCATCCTGCCTTGTCATCAACCTGCCACCTTCCATTGACCAATCAGGCCGCCTGTCATGTTATTTTCCACAATAGACCCCTTCATGGAGTTCTCTCACGGACAAATCGACTTGAGATATTACAAATTGACTGAGAATAGTCCCTGCGAATGTTCTGCATAACACATTCTTGCGGGCGAACGACCGAGCTGTCATCCTGCTCAAAAACCTTTTAATCAGTGCGGTGGCAGACTACACGACCACCCAGACTTCAAGCGGGGCCAACTCCTGAATCTACACAGTCCAAACTCTCTTCCCTCGTCAAGCACGACAACCAACTTTATTTGATTTCATGGCCTGAATCTAAGGAAAAACGCAGACAAGAGCTTCTACATTGTCTCCAAGCAGACAGCCATGTACCTAACGCCCGATCACGATGAGCCTCCTCTCCCTATATTGATCCACTTTTGGAACTATGCTGCCTGGCCTCCATCAAAACACAATGTTTGTCAGCCCAGGTCTCCACAACAATCTCCCCTTGATCACACAGATAGGACTGTGTTTGGTTGGACCGTCCACCACCAAACCTCCTTGCTTGTGGCCCCTCTCGGTATCAATACTTCAGCTTCTTCGAAAGCCATGCAGCCAGTACCTGGCCATCATGCTGCAGTTCCAGAGATTCCAAGACCTATTGATAGCCCCAAAATTTCTGGGTGGCTCCTTTGAAACACCACTACGATGTCATCGTCACCTCGATGGTGCACTTGTATTCATCTTTACCTCCGATCACAAGCTAGGATCCCAGAAGCATGTATATGACAAATGTCTAATTTCACCACAACATCTACAAACATCTAGTGTGCCTTCAATTGCAGCAAGCACACGTGGCTCAACTGCAAGATCTTCAACACCTTCCAACTTCATATTTCTTGTATATTCTTCGAGCATCCCTTGAGCATAGTATACAAGTTTTGAAACCTTCTCATGGACCTGTTTCTTCTTAATGCAATGTGTTCTAGTGACAAAGTATGCTCTTTGAAATGAACTTTGTGCCGAATCATTCATGATTTGAAAAAATATGCAAAGTTAGATCATGGTATGCAACCAATCAATCGATCTACACATAAAAATAATGTATGCACTGAAGAACGTGCCTAGCCTATCTGCATGTGCTCGTGTGTCATGCATTATGCAAACAACGTTCCTTGTTTAAAATTAATCCTTAACCTCACCTCTCAACACTCATCAAAGGAAAGATGTCACACTCCGCTCCACCCAAATTCTCACAATCACTCTAGAAAATGATGGTCATCAAGATGTTGACCAAATAAGAACAACCCATCTCACAATTGGCAACGTCCTTCACGACCCTCTGACTCACTGAACCAGCTTACCCACTCAACCAGAGGTTCCAAACTTTGTGAGGAATATCCCAAATATCGTGCGTGCAAAAAATGTGCGTGCTCAGTGACAAGTGCTCTCTCAAGTGCGTGTGCGACTCAGATTTACTGCATATAACTGCAATGGGCATCATGCCGTGCAAGTGCTTGACGATGGTGCAAAATATGCATAAACCCAACCCATGACATGGAAGTATTTGATAAGAATAGGAGACAACCACCGAGTGCAATGCATCAACAAGTGCAACGTGAAGTGCTTGTGAACCCATAATCCTTGTGATGCCCAAGAGTCTCAGCAAGAAAACATACCTTGTTCCACAACGTTTGGTAGCTTCAAACAAACTCCATCTTCAACCTGTCCTAAAGTATACCAATCTCGACCAAGGCTATCAAGTTTCATACTCAACAAATTAAAAAAAATGACAGAAATGAATCCTAAGCTAGAGAAACACAAGAAATCCAATTACATAATGACAAAACAAACAAGCATGCAAACAACTAAGGTAACAAAAAACTAACCTAACTACAGTTTGATTATGGGTTTTTAGTTTTCGCAAAAACGCTTGACAGCATATCCTATATACAAAGTGCATTAGAAAAAGAAATCATATTTAGCATTTAATTAACTCTTATTACCCCCTCCTCTCCCTACCGTTTAGAATTATGCATTTGGTGTTAGGTTTAGAGAGTGTGTTGATGTATTTTTCTTCATAAAGAGCAATAAATACTCACTTTAATATAAAGATAGGGCTAAACTGAGGCTAAACCTCATGCTTTAGCCATGTGAAATACGTGGGATCTAGAGCATGGCATATGCAGAAGCTATGGACGTTGAAAGAGGAAAAAGAAGCTGAGGAAGACATTGACCCTGATTAGAGCATGGCATATGCAGAAGCTATAAAGGTTGAAAGAGCATGTCATATGCAGAAGCTATGGAGGTTAAAAGAGGAAAAAGAAGCTGAGGAAGACATTAACCTTGACTAGGACAAATTGTTACACAAGTAAATCAGGTTCCAAGATTGAGACTTGGACTCATAAACACAATCTTTTATATTGACAGTGACATGACACTTTACTTGAAAGAAAAGAGTACTATCATTGCATTAGAAAAAGAGTGCAAGTACAATGCTTTATAGGATTTGAGTGGTGGTACTTTCTCCTACTATGCATATGGGATTCTGGTCCTGAGCACCCCTCCTCAATCATAACCAAAAGTACAAAGTGTGAAGAGGCTTTAGTGAAAGCAACACCTACAAAGTGTGGGCATACCATAAACATGGGAAAACACTACAGGCTATCTCTGAAAATGCTAAGTTTGAGTACCACAAACATGATGGACATCTAGAGGCTGTAGTAGGGGCCTCACAGAGTTACAGAGGTTGTAGTACAAGGATAACTAAGGAGTTTACAAGTTTATGTCTGAGGCATTAGGGCTAGGAGATACACAGCTAAAAACGTCTATCTGAATAGAAGGATTGATGAGTTTTGTCCTTCTCCTAGTGGTCTTC